>NW_005841986.1:3054513-3055071 GCF_000455745.1 Alligator sinensis
TGTCCGACGCACCCAGCCCCACTCCCTCAACCCCCCCCCAGTCCATCTCGGGTGCTTTCCCTGCACTGTCTTTGTGTCTCACGTGGGTTTCAAACACTATTTTTTCCCCCAATATGATAACTGAGCCAAAGCCAGGTTTGGGCTTGACCTCCTCCTTCAGCTTAGAGTGGAGGGAGTGAGGTCCAGGATGTAATTTGGGGGAAACAATGGGAAAAAGAGGGAGCACAAAGCTTGGCCTGGCATCACATGGGATGATCAGTCAAGGGAACACAATGCAGCCGCCCAGTGTCCTCCTCCCTGACCTAACCATGACGATGCTGGCCGCCTCCTCTTCCAAACCAAGCTGCTGGACATGCAATGGGGAGGAATAGTCCAGCCAACTCTAACTACTCAATGGGCTAGCATGGTTAGCAGACCAGTTTCTCAGCCAACATCACATCTCTAGGTAATATGGCTAGCATCATATCTGGCTGCCTCGGACTCCCCACCTGAATTACGTGGTGCGCGCTGACCGCTGGATCAACCGAGAGCCTTCATTGGCATGTGTCTAGATGAACT
>NW_005841986.1:3055102-3060612 GCF_000455745.1 Alligator sinensis
GCAGAGCAGCAAAAACTTCTGTCTCTGAATCCTGCAGTGACTAGATGATGCCGCCCTTGTGCTTTTAATGGTGCCTTTTGAGCAGCTTACTTTAATCAAACAGATGATCAAAGCCACGCTGACATGTGGCTTATTGCAGCAGTGACAGCCCATAAACCCTGAGCCTAAACTTCTTATGAAAAGCACAGTTCAGGAGACTCCAGCTACTCCAGAGCCAGATGGTGACAACCACAAAAAAAAAAAAAAATAATAATCAATCTACACGTTCAGATTTGCTTCGGCTGCATCATGTATTGATGACGGTGAAGGGAGCAGGAAGCCCTCATGCATCTCCAGAGCGTGATCCGTGGACCCGGAGAAAGCAGAGCAGGTTTCGGGAGGGATTGAAATGGGTGAGGCACTAGAGATGCACACCTGAAGCGAAAGGCTGAGGGAGAAACCAAACAGCAGACTCTCCGCATGTGATATTAGCCTCATTTGGCTGCTTAATAAACTCCTATGTCTTACCTAGAACTGGTTGGGAATTTTCCATTCAAACACTTTCCTGGTAGAAAAACATTTAGGCTTCCCATTTTCCAGGAAATGTCAATTTTTCAAGCCATTGCAGAATTTTACTTTCCTCCCCCCACCCCGCTCATTCCAGAATTTTGCCCATTGCTGGAAATCCAGTTTCTGATAACGCTGCCTTCCTTCAAAATCCCTTGTTACCTACATAATAAGCACCATACACATACTATAGTGTTGCTGTGACATTCTTGCCTTCGCTCCCATTTCGCAGATGAGGAAACTGAGGCACAGGGGGTGTGCCTACATGTGCATTTATATCACATGAAATTTACTGTGCAGTAAGTGGGGTTTAGGTCGGCATCTACACATGCAGGCATTATAGTGCAGTAACGCTGTTTGTGGACTGACTTGGGACTAAAGTTAGTCCCAAATTAGTGCACACATACAGCGTTACTGTGCAGTAAGGCATCTACACGTGTGTTACCGCGCAGTAACTTATCAGGTGTAAATGTGATACCTGCTTCATGCAGGTATCAAATTTACTCCCAGGTCGGCATAAGTCGCCATATTTACTGCACAGTATGGGCATGCATGTGTAGACACGTGCCCATACTGTGCAGTAATTTTTGGTCACTGCACAGTAACTTAGGTTACTGCACAGTAGATGTGCACATGTAGACGCACTCAGGGTGGTTGAGTCACATGACTAAGGTCACCAAGGAGGATTCTGGAAGAGCTGGGCATACATTTCCTGACCCATCAGCTCAACCAATAGCACACAGCAAAGGAGCAATGTGGCTACCATCATATCTGAACCCCTTCGACTCCCAGCCTTATTTACCAAACCCCTTGTTTCTTGCTACATTGCTTCCCCCTTCCACTCGCATTCCATCAAATAAAGGTTTTTAGGAGGGAATATCACCAACACAGCAAATGTGAAACAAATGCTACAGAATATACCTAGAAAGGAAAGTTCGGGATCCCGCATATCCTTACTAGAAATCTGATGGCTCTCGGATCAAGGAGCAGAAATATATAGTATGACCTCTATGTTCGAGCAAAACAGTTCAGGTTTTTGAACAGCCAATATTAGCCAGGAGCTGCTTGGGATCAATCTACCACCCATGCATTATTCGTAGAAATCAATTGGGAGATCATTTTGAATGAAGGACGAGTCCAAGACAACTGTGTTGTCTTTTTCTTTCCCCCACTCCCACCCGCTTTGGCAGACAATTTGCCAAATCTACTTTGCAAAGGAGGAAATTATCCATTCTCAATTACTTGCTCAGCCCTGATCTTCACCTATGCACACATCCCCTGAAAGCTGATAACAATAACCTTGGAATAATAGTGTGAAAAAGCAGATACACTCTATGCCACCCACTGTGTTATAATGGACTTTTGTGGCTGTGTCCTCAGCTAAATCTCTGACATTTCTGCATGGACCCCATGAGAGAATTTAATCTGCACCGTACTGAAATTGCTTCTGCCAGTTCTTGGAATATATCACCTAATTGCATTTTCTACTCCTATTGTTTCCTCTTGTTTTCTCAACTCCTCTTTGGAATCGCTACTGGAGGCGAGTTTCCTCCATTTAAAAAAAACAAACAAGCAAACCAACCAACCTCAATAGTCTGTTTGCTGAGGCTGCGTTGGAGTTCTCCGTGCTTGTTTTTCATGGGGTCCAGTGTATTTCCTTTTTTCCTCCAGGAGCAAAGTGCAATCTGTATGAGATTAAGAAAAGAAAGAGGGGAAAAAACTGCAACACTAAGTAACCCAGTGATGGAGCTGTAATCTGAGTGCCTGGGGAGAGAGAGCCTGCTATGCAACGTCCATCATCACGGGGAAATTTGCCAGTCGAACTGCTATTGTGCCGTTCTCCTGCAGAAAAATGAAGGGTCTTTATGCACTTCACATGATGCTGGCATTTGAAACTCCCAAATTGGACAGATTTCTCCGCAACACTGTTCCTTTCAAATCCAATTCTTGCCTTTACCCCCATACATCTAATTATTAATGGCCCCAGATGGCTCAGTCTCGTTATCTGCTGCTTCCAGATCTATAATTTCTATCCTAAGCAAACTTCTAAAAAATTGTCAGTGGTGATGAATGCACGGAGGCAATAAAAATGCCAAAGAACAATGGCAAGACTGTGCTGGGCATCACGTTGCCCCATCAGGGAATTGAATATGTTTATTTTTGCAAGGGCCTGCGAGGAGCAGAGACTTGGAAGTTTCCCATACAGCTTTATATATATGGCCTCAATTTGATTTTCTGACTATTGCGATGGGTGCATGGGTTTCTGGAGCTTGGTAAAGCAGCACAAGTCTTGGGTTTTATCGCTGTCACAATCTAGTAAGAGGCATACATTGCACATACCATTTATACCATATGGACTTCTCCATTTCTTTCTACATTGCCTTTCCCTTCAGGCTGTAATTAGGGCCTCATTTCTTAGAGATCTGTTGTTTCAGTGACTCTGGAGAATCATTGTGAAAGAGCTTGCAGATATGGCTCAGCATGCTATAGGCAAGAGATACACGTGATTTGATCATTCATACATATACATAGCATGCCACAACTAGAACTAAAACCTTAGGTCTTTGATGCCATAAACTCAAGGAGTTAGCACTCGAGTTAAGAGGGATCTCCCCAAGGTGGCAGTGGTGGAAATTAGTATCAACAAGGCCCATTCCTCTCTCTCGGGAATGCACACACATAGATCTCATTTGCCTTAACTTCAGCTCTCACTCATTCAGACCCATAATATCCCTCCTCCAGAAATCAGCAGTGCGACTTCCCAAGGAAAAAAAACCCTAAACGTGGAGGGGCAATTGTCTGGATGGACAAAGCATGACGGATTAGGGAAACCAAGGTTCTCCGCTGAGCTCTGCCACTGATATTTTGTGCGACCCTGGGCAAGTCACTACACCTCACACTGCCTTGATTTGCCAACTAAATCTTTGCTCTCTTGCTAGCTGAAACCATCAGTTCTGTGGGGCACAGCCAGTTACTATTATACTGGGAACTTTACAGAGGATCCCAATGGGATAACTTTAGGTGGTCCTGCAATCATCCAGCTCGTAACAGAGATGCCTGGCTAATAAGCAGGAAAGAAACACACACAAAAAGAAAAAGAAAAGAAAACTTCCTCCAAGTAGTGTTATGGGAGACTAGTCTTTCCACTATGAAAGTGGAACCAGTGGTTTTCAAGTCTAATATAGTTGAATTTACTTTTGACCAGTTCACTGTGACTAACTTTTGCTCGAAGGTGAGGCATTAACACAGGCAAAACACTGTTGTGGGGCAGGAACAGTAGACCTCTGCCATACTGTTGCCTGCCAAGTGCATTCCTGAGACCTTCCCTTCATGCACAGATCAGATGCATGGACTATAAGGCCTGTCTAATAGACTCATCAGGCTCAGTTAAAGAGTAATTTAAGTAAGACCCTCTGGATAAATGGATCAGAGGGAGGAAAACAACCTCTCTCTTCTAGCTATTACTTCTTTCATGCCCAAACTTCTTTTGCCATTAGAAACGAGGAAGCCGACTTCATCCTGGTGGGCTCCATAAGAATGCCTCTGATGGAAGGAGAGAGAAGGAAATAAGCCAGGATATCCAATATGGTGGGGAGAAAAATATGCTTTGTGGGTTACTTTGTGATCCTCTCCTCTTCTCTTTTTGGTCATCTGCATATGGCTTAGAACAGGAGACTCACTCAGGGGCTGCAACATCGGTGCAAGCTTTGGAAAGCATGCCTTATCGTCTGGAGGAGGCCCACAGCCACGTCAAGGAGCTGTTCTCAGTGAAAACGAATGCGGCTGTCTCTAGACGCCAGTGCGTCTCTGAACCCAGCATCCTTTTCACTCTCTACCTGCTTTTTAATTGATTTGTCTCATTTGGGATTATCCACACTAGGTAATTAAATCAAGACAGCTGTTTTTTCATCAAAGATTACCAGCTACTCAATCTTCCGGGCATAGGAACACCACTGTTAGCACATAATGGATTTTCCTTAGTCCTATTGTGATACAAATAAATAATATTAGGAACAAAGTACTGGAAGGGGCCTTCAGAGCCACACGGTCCAGTTCCCTGCATATTCAGGCACTTGTTTAACAAAGGAATCCCCAAAATTACCACTTTACACCCTCACATACAACTGCTAGGAACAATATCCAAAACAGCCAATACTGACAACAGGGAAGAGCAACCAGTCAACTCAAGTCTCAACCAGTCAACTTCAGTCTCTCAAACCATACAGTTACTCCCAGGCATCTTTGCTGTACAGGAATCAGCCTAAGCCAATCCTCAAAACACAGTCCATACAGGGACACACACAGTCCTGAGGCCTCTTCCCAGACCCCAAGAAGGTGGTGCCAAATTCATGCTGCTCCCTCAGCACTGCTGTGCAATTTTCCTTCCCTCTCCTCTGAGCAACCTTTCCTGATCTTGTGCTGCTGCCTTCAACCTTGCAGTCCTGGATCTTTTCCCAGACTTTGGGAAAATCCTGGCCTTGCCCCCACACTCTGGCTCCTCTCCCTATGAGCCTTTAGCTTCTGGTAGCCAGCTAATCATCCTCTGCACCTGGTCCAGTTCTCCTAGGCATCCTGCAATCACTCCTGACTGCTTGTAGCTGGCTGTAGTCCCCGCAAGCCGGCAGACTCCTCCACTTTGCAGCATGCAGTCTGCTGCAAGCCTTTGCCAGCCAGCTTGCTACAGGCAGGCATGTCACAAGCAATGGGCAGCCTCTGGGTGGCATGCAGTAGACTGGGGAGGAAGCAAAAAAGAGAGCAAGCAGCTCAGGCAGGAAGCAAAAAGCAAAGCTGGGCAGAAAGCAGAGCAGCAGATCAGACACCAGAGTGGCACTTCGGAAGGGTGTGGGGCTAATTTGTGGCTCATCTGCCAAAAGGATTGCCCCCCCACTGCCCTATGACATGCCACAGGTTTCATCCCAGTTTTATCTGGGGGGTGGCAATCGAGCAGGTCCCAAACCATTCAG
>NW_005841986.1:3060643-3064154 GCF_000455745.1 Alligator sinensis
AGCCAATGCCTTGCACTGCAGATGGAAACCAACATTGCAAACCAAATCATTCGTCAAGGGTGGCTGTTCCCTGTGAGCACAGACTCAGAGTAAACCTGCTTTGAACTATGGTTGGAGGCGTCGCTCAGACGTGAAGCACCCCTGTGACCTTTGCTGAATGTGTCGTCCTTTGATTTAGTGCCCAGCCCATAAGGAGCTTGGTGGCACAATGCTTTCCCCAGCTCTGCAGTTCATTTGCTGCTTCTTTTGGCACCGAGCCTGCTCTTTTTGAGTTTTTATCTGCATGAGAAATGGATGTTGATATTGAAAGTTGCATTCCCAGTTATCCCAGTCATGACCTTGTCAGCCCAGTCTGAGCAAGCCACAGTGGCCCATGCCCATCTTGCTGTTCAATGCTCCTTGATTATTGTGGGTTATCCTTGGCACATACATTTAAGCAGCTGCGGGTGTAAATAATAGACATGTGGCAGCTGAGTTTGGCACCACCAACACACACAGAGGTGGGACAGCCGCTATAACAGATGCAACTTAGCAGGGTTGTGGAGGCTGCCTATACAAACATCTCTGCCCAAGAGCAATGCCAAGCATCTGAGCAAGTCGCAAGCAGGCACCATGCCCTCCAAGCAGATGGGCATGAGTATCAGGAGGCCAGAGACCACATCCAAGCATTAAGTATAGGCTTGTCATGGGGCATGCATCTCAGCCAGACAAGTCAAAACAGATGTCCAGCCTGTAGATCTTTGTTTAATGCATTTTTATCACACTGCATATTTGTTAAATGCTTTAGAAAGGCTTTGAAATGCAAAAGGAGTTGAAATACAACTCCTGGTTCAGAGACGATACCTTTTATTAGACCAACTAAAAAAAAAAAAAAATCGCAAAAAACCCCAATTCTTTTTCTACAAGCGGGTGGGCACACATGCCCTTCCTCAGGCTCAGGGAGAATTAAAGATGGTACAACGTCCCCATTGGTAGAAAATAAACTTCAAAGGCTTTTCCTTTAAGGTTCTTCGCTGCTCAGTTTGTATGTTGTGCACAAGGCAAAAATGCACACAGCCTGACTTTGGTAATGGGAGGCACGTTACTGATGCTTTTATAGAGGCTGCAGATATTTCTGCCCTCAGTACTGATATGTCTTCCTTTTTCATGCCCTTGTGACAAGGTATTTAGTAGAATTTGCAGATTCATTGGAATCTGATAGGCCGCACCACGAGTGCATCTGCCATGGCCTCGAACTTGCCACCCCAGCCCCCAGGACTGATCTTGATCAATAGAAAAAAAAAAAAGGTCTGGAATCAATAGGATGAAATTCAGCTTAGAGGAATGCAAGGTCTTATGTGGGAGAAGGTAAAATCAAATGCACAAATACAAGATGCACAAAAATGATGCTGTACTACACTGCAAAATGGCAAATGCTGGTCTGGGATATGTTAAACAGATAGGACAGTGGAGCTCATTATTCCCCCTACCTGGCACTGATGAAGCTTCCCATGCAGGCCTGTGTCCAGTTTGGGACCCCACATGTTAAGAAAGATAGATCAACCGAGGAGATTTCAGGGGAGAGAAAGAAAAATGATGGGAGATGGTGAAAGCATGTGGTGAGAAGACTTGCAAAGGGACACGGCCGTTTTTTAGATATCTAAGAAGTTGTTCAAGCACAACAGTAGCCAGCTGCAGGATGGTATTAAAGACCCCCCCGCCCATATGACATAAAATAAAAACAAAAACATTGACTTATTTGCATTTCAACAAGTAAATTCAACTTTTCACTCCCCTGGGAAAATAGACGCACAGAAAAGAAAAAAAAAAGCAGCAAGAGAATTTGCAGTATTTTCCTCCGACTCATTTTCCATTTCCCTGTGATACATTTTACCCATATGCTTCTCAAATGGCTTTAGGTCCTTTTTTGAAATTCTAAGATTATTTTCTTTGACCTTGAAACTGGAATTAGAAATACAAGAAACTTCTCAAAAAATGATTTTGAGAACCATTTTACTAAACGTTTGCCTAAAAAAACCCAACTAAATCTCTGAACATTTTGCAAATAAACACATAAATAAATAAGTGGAAAATGGGTCCACGTAGGACTCCATGAGATAGAAACAATTAAAGAACTTCTTTGAAACCATTTTCCTGGGCTTTATGATCACAAGAACTTTCCCACCAGGGAGTCCATGGACTTGATTACTATATGTGTATGCTTATGGCTGAAGGCATAAAATGCATGCATAAAACCCAGAAGAAATAGGCTGTAAGAGCCATCTAGCATTGTTGGGAGTAGAGATTTAGGCAAGATTCAAAGATTCAGACCAAATTCATACATTTTTTAAGACCTGGAGGAACTATTGGATCATCTTGTCTGTCTTCCTGTATCAACCAGGCCATTGAATCCCTCCCTTTACCTTTCTATTAACCCCAGTATTTGCATATGAGTAAAGTATATTTACCAGAACGGCACTGGGCCTTGGTTCAAAGGCATCAAAAGAAAGAGAATCCGTTATGTCCCTTGGTAGTTTGTTCTAATGATGAATTACCCTCGCTGTTACAAATGTATGCCTTACTTCTCATTTGAATTTATCTAACTTTAACTTCCAGCAATTAGTTCTTGTTATGCCTTTCTCCGCTAGATTAAGGGGCTTTTTTAGTCCCTGTTTTCTTTTCCTCCCTGTGAAATTCATACTCACTGCTCGATCTGCTTTTTGATCAACTCATCTGATCAGGCTGCTTAAATCTCTCACTTTAAGGTCTTTATTCCTGAGCCCTCAAATAATTTCTGTAGTTCTCTTCTGTTCCAGGCCCAAGTTTTTACCATGTTGACTGCATAGCTTTTGTAGACTACAGCCTACTTTGTCAGCACTATGTTGGTCTTGCAGGGATCTGGGGTATTAAACACAAACAAATAAGGCACAGGAAAATGCAAAGGAGAGGGGAAGAGGGAAGGAAGGAGAGGACACCATTGCACTGGGAGGATGCTGCTGGGAGAGGGTGTGGGGAAAGGTATATCCATGCCAATGCCGTTCCTGTTTTTAAAGTGATTGACAGCGGAGAGTACCTCTGTACACACACACACGCACTAGAGCTGTGCAAAGCTTCAGGTGCTGATTCGATTCGGAGGAGATTCGGCCCGATTCAGAGGCCTAGTCTCCAAATCCAAATTGAACCAGGGGACCAATAAAAAGCTCTCCAAATCGATTCAGAAAAGATTTGGAGAGCTTCATTGATTTGGGCGGTCTCCACTCGCTGCAGCAGGGACCTGGAGCCGGACTTGGAGCTGGTACGTAGGGGGCGGGGGAGGGGACCATGGGGAACCCCTGCCAGGCCCCATCCCCTGCCTGCTCCCCCAGCCCCCACAACTCCTTCCCGCTCCCCCAGCCCCTCCATGGGTGCCACACTGCCCGAGCTCCAGTGCTTTAAAAAAAAGCCCCAACTCACCGGGTACTGTTGGCGGGGGGGAGGTGATCCCCGCTGCCCCCCGTTGCCCCACGCCATGTTCCCCACCCCCCCACTCCCC
>NW_005841986.1:3064254-3133261 GCF_000455745.1 Alligator sinensis
GGGCTGGGACAGTGGGAGGAGGGGGAGGGTGGCTTGTGGCCGAGCCCCCCATGCAGCGCGGGGGAGTGCAGGGCAGTGGGGATCGCCCCCCACCCAGCAGCACCCGCTGAGTCGGGGCTTTATTTCTCCAAGTGCCGGGAGCTGGGGCAGGCAGGGTAGCCATTGCCAGGGTTCGGAGAGCGGGCAGGGGATGGGCCTGGCTGATTTGGAGATTTGGCCTAAGCGATTCAGGACAGCAATTCGAATCACCGAATTGAATCACTGTCCCCCAAATCGGACGAATCTGAATCCAAAGTGAATACTAGCGGCTTTGCACAGGCCTAATACACACGCATGCATGCACGCACACACGCACTTACAGGCTCCTTTAGACTGTAATGCAGAGGAAATATTCTCCTCAATACATCAGCCATAATGTGCTTGGGTAACTCGTTGATTCAGATGCATGAAAAATTAAATATTAAGAGTGTCTCGTATTTGGATTAAAAAAAAAAAAGAGAGCTCAACATTTAATGAGCCTCCAGGCATGTATAATACTCTCATTAGGAAATTACACAGCAGACAGGCTGGATGTGTACTAAATGCAAGAACAAATAACCATGAATGAAATGTTAAGAATTCAAAGCCAAAGCCATTTGCTGAAAAGCGTAAATAGGGCATCATTTCAATTGGTCAGAAGCCAAATTAAATGTAAAAAGAGATTAACAAAATAAAATCATAGCGGAAAATGTTATTAAAATTAAGCAAACAAATGTGTTGCTATGTATATATTCGCTAACTCTCAGGAACAGTTATCACAATTAATGGGGTATTCAGTAGGGGAAATGAAATATTTTTGGGTGACCCTAGGGCACCTCTTAGGTGAAGCTTCTTTTTCTGGAAGCAAAAGGAAGACTTGGCCACGGTCCTAATGAAATCAAAGTAAATAATGTAAAACCTGAATGATACACTTAGACTATGTTAACAAATGAATAGGATGGCCACAGCCAGATAATCTGGTTGAGACGCTGGCTGTGGAGAATGCTACAATCCATGAGAGATTCGATTCCTGGGGCCTGAATCTTATTTAGGGCACACGAAGGGGTGGGGGCAAGGAGAAACTAACCCTAAGATAACACTAGGTTTTCACATATACATCCCAAACCACCTGTAAAAGGCTCATCTGGCAATCTGAAAATAGCCTGGCATGCAGGGCGGGGAAGGAGGTAATCCTTCTAACTCATCTCAGCTGATGTTAGTGCAATGCCATTAGCCATCCTGAAACTGAGTAGGTGTGTAATGAGCTTTAATGAGGTGTGGATAGCTGAGCACCATCTCCTAGTAACCTCATGGAATTGGGCTGTTCCCACACTGGGGGTAGCAGGTGAGCTGTCATTAGCTTAAGTAGTGCCTTTAATAGTGCAGTGGATGGTACTGAGCCAACGACTAGTGTCATTTGTATTTTTTAGGTGGTTGCTCATCTTACCTGAGGGGTTTTTGGTTGTAGCTGTGTTGGTCTAAGGACATAGGCAGGCAAGGGTCTTTGGGTAGATGTGATATCTTTTATTAGACCAACTGATTATATGGAACAAAGTTCTTTGCAAGCTTTTGGGCACAAGTACCCTTCTTCAGGCATCTTATCTGAGGGCAGAAACTATATATATTAATGCTAGTTAGATTAAAAAGTAGAAGGGGCCCCCAGTAGCACAGATGCAGAGACCTGTGGGGTACTGCTATTTTGCCAGGATGAGGCATGCCATTGCTTTGAGGGGTGCTGTCTTTCCTGTTCCTCCTTAGGTTAACCCCTGGTTGTTCAAAAGAACAGCCGTGTAACTGGTCTTCATGCTCACTTTTTGTGTTCTCATTGGGACTTCTGTAGTGGAGCGCATAAATGGTCCAGTTCTCTGGCAGTGATTCCTGCCACAACCTGCCAACAGTAGCAACCTTAGGGGAGGGCAAACTGGGCAACTGCCCAGGGCTCCACACTTTAGAGGGCCCCAAAATAATGCAACAAAATATTTTGGGGGTGAAGTTTTTACAAGGAAGTGGCTTTATTTGCATTGTAACACTTGACTATTTATCTAATTCCAACTGAAAAATGTCCAATTTGCTTATAGGTCTTCAAAATTAAGCTTTTAAGTGGCTCCATATGACTCGCTTACCCAGGGCCCCAACAACCCTAAGGCCACCACTGCTGCCAAGAAAAGCCATAATCTTGTCCCTCCCACTCTTCCCTAGGTGTGTCCAGTATTTTCATACCAACACAATGTAGTTAATGTCTCCATAGGTGGGGGGAGAAAATTTTTTTTGGGTGGGGCTGAGCACACATGCACATGGGAAGGGGCGGAGGGATGGGAAAGAGGCATGAGAGTGGGCCTGGGACCGGGTGGGGATCGGGAGGGAGGGGTTGGTGACTACCACCACTGCATGCATCCTGGCAGTGCATGGGGGGCACGTGCCCCCAGATCTGCGTGGGGCAGGGCAGGGTGCCACTGCGGGCTGGGGTGGAAGCTGCACTGGCCTCTTCCCAGCCCAGACCCACCTCTGGGAAGAGCCCGGCACAGCCCTGGCCCCAGCCCGCAGTGGCAGCCTGCCCTGCCCCACCCCTGCCCCTGCACATGCCCCCCTTGTTTCCTAGGGTGCTGGTACCAGAAGCCCTTGGCTGGGCTGCCTTGTGGTCCTACCACTGCCCCGCATTTGGGGTGGGGGAAGGGGGCTCAGCTCTGTTCGTGCCCCCCTTCTGCCACTTATGTATGTCTCTCTCTAACTCTTCATGCATCATTTCCTACCTATTGCACCTTAATGGTTTTCAGGTCTCTCCTTGTCCATAGGTGCAGCTGATATTTTGTATGGCAGGGCATGTTACAGAAGAGAGAAATAGGCCATGCTCTCTCTCAGTTTTCTTCTTGCCTGCTTTGTGGTTTCCCTTAATTAAAAATGGTGATAGCTGCTGGTTATCTTTTTGTGCATGGAAGAACATAACACAGCACTTGGGATGAGCTGTAGGCAGCAGCTCTGTAAGTAATCCCAATCCAGGAGATACAAGCAGACTCTGTTTGTGTATCCAAGAATTTCAGAATATTAGAGCATTACAATAGCTACCATCTATGAAGTGACCATGCAGCCTGTTCTGACCAACATAAAGGCAGTTTTTAAGATGTTGTTCTCGGAACCTTTTTTTTTTTTTGGACTCCTAAAAGTCCTTTTTATTTTTATTTCATCATAGAAATAAAGGAAATATGGCTAGAAGGTCCCTGAGGAAGTCATTTAGGCCAATGCCCCTGCTCAAGGCAGAATCATTGCTGTCTGAACCATCACAGAGACGTTTGTCTAGCTTATACTTAAAAATTTGCAATGATGGAGTCTCCACAACCTCTTTAAGTCATCTTTTCCATTGCTTAGCCATCGTCAGAGTTCCACAGTCTTCTTAATGTCTAACCTAAATGTCCCTCATTGCAATTTTAACCCGTTACTTCTTGTCCATACCCTATGGACACAGAGCACAATCCTCTTCGTAATAGTCCTTTTTCTATTTGAAGACTGGTATTAAAGACCTCCTCAGTCTTTTCTTCTCTAATTTAAATCCTCCCAGCCTTTCCTCATATGAAGTAGGTTCATTTTTGTGGCTCTTCTTTTGACTCTTTCCAATTTGTCTGCGAAGCACGGTGTCTAAAACCAAACACCATGCTCCAGGTGAGGCCTCGCCAGTGCTCAGAAATGTGCACTTCCTATGAACTGCATATGTCACTCCTGGTAATACATCTCAAGATGTTATTAGCTTCTTCTTTTTTCAACGGTATTACATTGTTTGCTCACTTTCAGCTGGCAGTCCATTATAATCCTTTCTGCAGTACTGCAGCCTATGGAGTTATTCCCTAGTTTCTATTTGTGCATGTGACTGCTGCTTTCTAAGTGCAATAATTTGCATGTATTATTAAATTTCATCCAGTGTACATAAGATGATTTTTTTTAAAATTCATTGAGGCTATGTTGAATCCTAGGTTTGTCCTCTAAGGTATCTGCCACCCCACCCAGCTTAGTGTTAGCCACAGATTTACTAGGTGTTCACTCCCTGAGTCATTACTGCAGGTATTGGACAGAACTGGACATAAGGTCAAACTGAGAGGAGATATCAAATTGGGTTCCCCAGAGTTTGGTCCTAAGTCTTTGATGTCTATTTTTTTGAGTGTGCCTATCCAATCAGTTCTGCATCCATCTGATTTAATTTGATCAAGACCATACTTCTGTGGCTTATTTATGAGAATGTCATGGGAGACAGTATCTAAAGTCTTATTAAAGCCAAGGTATGACACATCCACCTCTCCCTCCCCATACACAACGCCCATCAGCTTGTCCTAGAAGGAATTCAGGCTCATTAGGCATGACTGGCTTTTGACAAATTTATTTTGGCTGTTACTTATCACCTAGCTGTCCCACAGGCATTTACAAATGGATTGTTTAACGATATGCTCCAGGACCTTTCCAGGCATCAAGGTTAGACTGATCATCTGTAACTATCTGATCCTCCTTGTTCCCTTTTTTAATGATGAAAACTATATTTCCCCTTTTGAAGGCTTTGAAAATGGCATATCAACAGATGCTGATGGAAAAAAAGAGCCAACACCAACATGCAGGCTTAAGAGAGAGTACACTTTGTCACTCATAATAATGGAGGGTGTGATTTTAAAGCAGAACAGCTATTCCCAAATACCTCCTGCATAGATACTCTTATCCTGGAATGCGAATGTCCACACGTAATATTATAGGAATAGCCCCAGTATGGTTGGTCAAAGGGGAAAAGATCCATCTAGCCCAAATAACCTGGTATCCATTTACTGCTGTATTGATGGGGGCAGCCTCTGAAACAGATTTGGAAGTGAGCTCAAACTCCTGCTTCTGAAGCTGCAGTGACAAATCAAAGTGTCCTGTCACCATACCACAGTTTGTAGTCAACAGTTATTCTACAATAATTAACGTATTATGGGACCTTATAGAACAAAAAGTCTGCCATTTTTATTGATATCTCTTTGATGCCAGAGTATGTTTCTGTGCAATTTTTCTTAAATGGAAATTTCCACAGAAAATGTTGTTGAAATTGTTTGCGTTTTAAATGAAAACCAAAAACTTGTGGGTTTTTTTTTCAGCAGAATAACTCAATTTATTTTTATAAAAATATTTTTGTTTCACTGATTTTTTTTTTTCCCCACAGCAAAAGAGAAATAATAATTCCCCTACTTGCTCTGTTCACAGGTTTTCACATTATGCAGAATTGCTGCTGTTTATTGAAGCATCAGCCACTAAGAATACATCCACTGCAACATATAGACTCCATTTTAACAACTGCACTAAAGCCCACTTATTAGGCTTTTCCTTAGACTTCTCTTGGGGCAAAAAATTCTCCAGAATCCATAGGTAGATATTTGAGAGACCTTGCCTGGAAAAGGAATCTGAGGATATATATCCTGTTTCTCTAAATATGTTGCAGAATTCTGCAGAAGTAAAGCTGGAAAGTTGATGCATGTAAAAATGTTATTGTAGGTGTAATAGTCTTTGTTCCTTACGGTAAGAGGAGTAAGGAAACAAGACCTTTATCCAGTGTGGGAAGAAATTGGTTATTTACCATTGCTGCAAGATAGCGGGTAATTCAGCTTAAAAGACAAATTTTATTGGCGTGGCTTCTTTATGCATGTTAGATTAATAGGTTAAAATCAAATAAAATACACATCATTGATGGAGTTACCTTAAGATTCGGAGGGACACTCTGACTAATGCCAAAACAGCATCTTGTATTTCTTTGGATTGCTTTTAAAAGTTACTATGAAACCCATGCTGGAAAAAAAAAATTATAAGGGGAAAACAAACCCAGCAACATTGTCCATGTCATTTTATGTTAACACGTTGTGCAGCAAATAAAACATAACGTGAAACAAAGAGTAATGTGAAATAAACACTAATGAAAGCAAACATTACCTTCAGTTTCACAGCTTGTCATACATCCCATACTCTTCCTGCGAGGAAGGCATCGAGAGATTTTTCACAGGTACAATTTTAGGAATACGCTATATCACACAATATGTGCAATAGGGTATTGACACAAATACTTAGTGCTTGCTTTTCTTATCAAAAGTACCATTTTATTTTCTTGCCCTCCTTGAAGAAGAAGAGCAAGGTCATCTACCCACCTACCCATCCATCCCCATCTATATCCATCCATCCATCCTTGTGTGCCATGTGCTTTTCTTCTAAAAATACCAAAAGGAAATTGAAGTCTTAAAGGTTTGATTTAAGGTATTAACATGAATAATATTACAGAGAGAGACGATCGAACTGTTTAGAAAGGGCAGGCCGGGGAGAAGAGGAGGAGGAGTTGTCATTTATGTAAAGTATCTGTACGATTGCTCAGAGCTCCAGTGTGAAGCTGGAGAGAGGCCTGTTGAGAGTCTCTGGGTTAGGGTCAGAGGGGAGAGCAACAAAGGTGTTGTGGTGGTGAGGGTCAGCTGTAGACCACCAGACCATGAGGAAGTGGTGGATGAGGCTTTCTTCAACCAGCTAGTGGAAATTTCCCCAATCACAGGCCCTGGTTCTCATGGGGCACTTTAATCTCCTTGACATCTACTAGGAGGGCACAGTCAATCCAGGAAGTTTTTGGAGAGTGTTGGGGACAACTTTCGGGTACAAGTATTGGAGAAGACAAATAGGGGCCATGCTCTTCTTGACCTACTACTCACAAATAGAGAAGAATTGGTGGGGAATGTACTAGTAGATGGCAACTTGGGCAGCAGTGACCACAAGATGATTGAGTTCAGGATCCTGAGGAGAGGAAGGATGGAGAGCATCAGAGGAAGGACCCTGGACTTCAGAAAAGCAGACTTTGACTCACTCAAGGAACTCATGGGCAGGATCTCCTGGAAGGCCAGTCCTAGGGGGAAAGCAGTCCAGGAGAGCTGACTGCATTTTAAAGAAACTTTACTGAGTGTGCAGGAACAAACTATCTCCATGTGCAGGAAGACTAGCAAGTGTGGCAGAAGAACAGTTTGGCTTAGCAGGGAACTCTTCCATCAGCTAAAAAAAAAGAAAAAAAAAAGAATAAGAAAGCTTACAAGAAGTGGACATTTGGACAAATAACTAGGGACGAGGATAAGAGTATTGCTCAGGGGGGTACTTGGTAGCAGTGTTGGTCTGAGACAAAAAGACATAAAAAAAACTAGAACTCTTTGTTCCAAAATGATACCTTTTATTATACCAACTGGAAAATGGCAAGAAAATGCCAAGAAAAGAGTATTGCTCAGGCATGCAGGGATGAAATCAAGAAGGTTGAAGCACAGTTGGAGTTGCAACTAGCAAGAGATGTGAAGGGGAACAAGAAGGGTTTCTGCAAGTATGTCAGCAACAAGAGGAAGGGCAGGTGTGGGTCCCTTGCTCAATGGGGAGGCAACCTAGTGACAGGATGCAGAAAAGACTGAAGTGCTCAGTGCCTTTTTTGCCTCAATCTTCACAGGCAAAGACAGTTCCCAGGCTTCTGCACTAGGCAGCACAGTTTTGGGAGGAGGTGAGCAGCCAACAGGGGCAAAAGAACAGGTTAGGGACTATTTTGAAAGGTTGGATGTGTAAAAGTTGATGAGGCCAGATATGATGTAGCCAAGGATGCTGAGGGAATTAGCTGATGTGACTGCGGAGCCGCTGGCCATTATCTTTGAAAACTCATGGTGATTGGGAGAGGTCCTGGATGACTAGAAAAGCGCAAAGATAGTGCCCACCTTTAAGAAAGGGAAGAAGGAGGAGTTGGGGTACTACAGACTGGTCAGCCTCACCTCAGTCGCTGGAAAAATCATGGAACAGGTCTTTAAGGAATCCATTTCTAAGCACTTGGAAGAGAAGAAGGTGATTAGTAACAGTCAGCAAGGTGGATAGAAAGATGGCTGGATGGTTGGGCTCAGGGGGTAGTAACAGTAATGGCTTGATGCGTAGTTAGCAGCCACTGCCAAGTGGAGTGCCCAAGGAGTTGGTCATGGCACCAGTTTTGTCCCAGGACCAACCCCTTGGTTTTGTTCAGTATTTTCATCAACAACCTGGAAGACGGCATTGAGTGCACTTGTCCTTGTTGAACCTTATGAGATTTCTTTTGGTCCAATCCTCCAATTGGTCTAGGTCACTATTGAATCCTAGGTTGCAAAGGATGGAACAATCCCATGTACCGGTGCAGGCTGGGGGGCGGGAGGGGGGTGGTGACGGGCTGGGCAGCAGCTCTGCAGAAAAGGACCTGGGGTGACCGTGGACAATAAGCTAAATATGAAACAACAGTGTTAGACTAATGGCATAGTGGGATGCATTGGTAAGAGTATTGCCAGTGGACCAAGGGAAGTAATTCTTCCCCTCTATTCAGCACTGGGGAGGCCACATCTGGAGTTCTGTGTCCAGTTTTGGGCCCCACAACAGAAAGGAGGTGGGAAAGTTGAAGAGAATCCAGGAGAGGGCAATGAAAATGTTTGGGGGCTGGGGATATGACTTCTAAGGAGAGGCTGAGGGAACTGGGCTTATTAAATGTGGAGAAGAGAAGACTGAGGGGGATGTGATAGCCCCCCTCCCTGCAGGGGGGCTGCAAAGAGGATGGAGCTGGGCTGTTCTCGGTGGGGCAGACGACAGGACAAGAAGCAATGGGCTCCAGCTGCAGCAAGGGAAGTTGAGGTTAGAGGTTAGGAAGAATTTTCGCACTAGGAGGGTAGTAAAGCACTGGAACAGGTCACCCAGAGAGGTGGTGGACTCTCCATCCTTGGAGGTTTTTAAGACCTGGCTAGACAAAGCTTTGGCTGGGGTGATGTAGTTGGGGCTGGTCCTGCTGTGAGCAGGGGGTTGGATTAGATTTGAGCTCCAGTGGTCTCTCTTCCAACCATCATTTGCTATGATTTTATGAATTCAACTATAAGTCTCTGGGTTCAAGTAAGAGTTATGGAATGACGTTATATGTCCTGTTTTATGCCAGATATCAGGCTAGATCATCATAGTGGTTCCCTTTGGCTTTAAAATCTATTAATTAGATCCTGATCTCTGTGGCCTTCAGATGCTGTCACAAATTACTGCTGTTGTCATTACTGTTAATAGAACTGTAAGGCAGATTGTCTACAAAATCACTGTCAACCACGTGGAACAATGAAATGAATTTCTAGTGCTGCCTAGTCTCATGATTGTTTTAAATGCCGTCTGTTAATCACTGTTTTTCTTAAAAGCCTTGCCTCCTGGAGGCAGGTGGATACATGAGACTCTCATCTTTCATTTTTACAACTTATGTTTCTAGTCCTTGTGGTTCTTGAGACAGTTGGGACGGGTGGATCAAGTGGAGTTGAGATTTAAAAACCAAATATTCGATGTAAAAAAAAATGCCAAGATTCTATTTTTTAAATGGGAAAAGTCATGATTTTAAGCCAATCTCATAATATCTGAGGCTGACTCTTGAGGTCTGAGTGCTTAAGATTGGCTGAACTGCCTTTATTAAAACAGTTTCTATATGCATACGCAGAGTGAGCTGCCAGTGGTCAGATGTAATCCCCTGTCCCCGAAGAGACTGGAGCTGAATTCCAGTGTTTCAGACCATCTGGACAGGCGGACTGAGCTGGCAGCCTAAGGGTGCGTGTTAGGAAGAGGACTGAGTAACAGCATTTGAGCAATTCAGTGCTTTATCTGCAGCCACACAAAGCTTCATAGCCTTTTCACCTTCTTTTCTAATACTGTGTCTCTGTAAAGGAAAATATTGATGCATTTGAAATATGTCTGACACTGATGGGGAGTCAGTGATCCCCCTGCAAGCTGTTCCACAAGCTGCTTTCTTTGGGGAGAACCACCATTTGTCTTTTATTTTATTTTATTTTATTTCATTTCATTTTATGTTTGTCCTAAGCCTTGCTTTCCTACTCTTTAATGTTATGCTCAGTGCTGGGCACTGAAGGCAGGAGAGAATAAATAGTAAGCTGTGGAGGGAGCCTGGAGCAGAAAACTTCAGGATTCTCCAGAAGAATTATTTTTCCAATGGAAAAAAAAATGGTTTATATATGGATGAATTTTCAAGTACTCAAAACCCACAGTTTGTCTGAGTGAAGCAATTTGACCTCTGGAGAGGAAGCAGGAACGAAAGCCTTCCCCAGGAATGGCAAAGGCGAGAGTAGCATCTAAGGGCGCTTGTGCACGTTGCACTTTTCCTGTGTCCACGTGATGAAAATCGCCATTAAGCTAGCTAAATCACATCCACAGATCCACTTTGTCAACTCATTTTATCATTTTAGTTTATTTTTATCATGGTCGTTTAAAACACCTCTGATACGTTTTATTTTTAGCTCTAGAATTTCTTCCACGAGAGTTTTTTTAAATTGTATTACTTTTTCAACGTTTATCTGACTTACCCCTGAAAATGGGATTTTTCCTGCTTTGCAACAATTTCGCCACTAGGTTTAAAACAAGGGAACCAGAAAGAAGAAACTCGGAGATAATGGCTGCTTCTCCTCTAACTCCACATATTGCATGTACGTTCCAGGAAGATGGGACAGCCCTATCCAGGAGAAAAGGCCCATTCCCTTCTTTAAGGAAGAGACCAAGGAAACCAGGAAACACGTTTCTTGGACAAACAGCAATGGAAAAGCAGCTCAAACATTCGGAGGCACTTAATTCATTATAGGATCCTGAACACAGGATCCCAGACAACGTGCGTGGCTCCAAAAAGGGGGTAGTAGCTATCACAGAATCATAGAGAATTAGGGCTGGAAGGGACCTCTGGAGGTCACATCTAGAATCAGGGACCGAAGCTTTGCACAGCCCTAATAACCGGCGCTGCAGTTTTTATATCACGATAAACAGTTGAGGTGCACACCAGGTAAGGGGCTTGGTGTGGACCCGACCTAGCTACATCCAGGGAAATTGTTCCTCACTGGGATTTTCCATCCAGAAGTATCACCCAAGTCACCTCCTCATGTCAAATCACACCTGTTTCATCACCGAAGTCATAATCAAGCATGGCAAGTTACCTCATTCTTTATCTCCATTTCTGCCTTTGACCTCTCTACCGATGGCAATGAATAACAACTGTGTCATAAGTCTATTTCCTGATTTCATGTAGGTATGTGTGTTAGGACAGGATGAAGCTCCCAACGGCATTTCGATAAAGATCTCTGGGAAATGTATTCACTGAAACTGAAGCCAACATTTTTGAGATGTGAGAATGTTTGGTTATTTTTTACTTTAATTTTCATGCTTTCAGGTTTTTCCTGTTTTCAGCAAAGACCAGCGAGCTCGCCTCAGGATTTTGTGCTAACTTGCTCTGAGATAAGACACTGCGGGTAAGCATCACACTGGGGGCATCTACATGAAGCGGTTTGCTGCGGGGTTGACTAATTAGCTCTGCAGTCAAGTGTCACTGTCTACATGTGCGCACCTATTAGAGCGGAGTAAATGAACTATTAACTCCTCTGTAGGATAGCACTGCCGGACACAAGTACCATCCTATGGAAAATTGACTCTGCCGCTATGCATGTGTAGACAGCGACTGGAGCTGGCTGGGGCATGGGGATGCTCCAGTGCAGGGGCTGCCTGCTGGCTAGTCCCACACTGTAGCAGAGGTGATGTGTAGGTGGGGCACGGGATGGGGGGGCACATGCCCCCCCTGACAGGACCATCCCCATTGCCGTCGGTGGTGTCTCTGGATGCTTGCTTGGTCCCCCCCACTGTCAATGCTGACACTGACCCCCGACTCAGGAGGCACCAGTCACCCATGCACTGGTGCACCCTAGCTCAACATACTGCGGTCCAGGGAGCATGTGTAAATGCTGAGCCCAGGGGCAATAAACTCCAGTGCAAAGTGTCCTGGAGTTTATTGCATCACATTGATATCATGTGTAGATGCACCCACTATGTCCTAAACCGGAAATCCTAGTGGGAAAACCCGTTTTGCAAAGCAGAAAGATCCACATGCAGTTCAAACCCACCATGTTCCCTTCCCCTCAAACTTACATCTCTATATCTTTTGTCTGCAATACTGCTCACAGAAAGAAAAAGCCTGGTGAATTGTTATGTTAATGTATCCGTTCAAACAAACAGGCAGTCAGGAAGAAGGAACAATAGTATATGCTGAATCTACAAATTACAGTCCATGAATAAAGAGTGAAGTTAGGATGTTTATATTCTGTCCTCAGTGCTACCACTGATCTGTTTTGCAGCCACAAGTAAGACCCACAAGTAAAATCACTTCACCTATGTGCCTAGTTTCCCTGTCTATAAAATAGGTATAAAAATCCATACAACCCCATATCAGTATTGTGTAGCTGAATGCAATGTATCCGCACCAAGCACTACCAGATGCTTAGGGGAAGGGGGAACGTCTTGCATGGAATAACATTACAATGGAAAGCAATACAATGAGGGCTTCAGACGCTTTGGAGCCATCAAGGGAGTTGACTGAAGGTTCAGTGATCCTACCAGGGCCTGTTGTCAGCGAGGGTAGGAGAGAGTGTATTTGAGAAATATCCAGAGGGAGGCCAGGCTTGAAATCTCCTACTGATACCCTGCATGCTGTATTGCTCCTATTACTTGAACAAGCAGAAAGAAATAGTTTATGGAAATAATCGAAACTTTAGCTTCTCCCCTATGTGGGGTTTTTTTGCTGTTGAAAGATCGCCCTTTTTAGCTCCTATGCAAAATTCATAGCAGCCAAACCACTGGAGAAAATGAACTTTATTTTTCTCTGTTCCCGAAACACACTTTTTCTCCAACCGCAGCTGCAAAAAAGACTTCACCTGTGAGAGGATATTGAGTTAGAGCACAGTGGGGAACCAAAGATCAAATGCATACATGTAGCACAAAAAGCCCTGCTCCTTTGTTGTCCAGAAGCAGTACTTATGTGATTACTGCTTTTGAGTGGCTGCAAAATGTGCACACAGCTGGTCTCTGCTGAAGCATCCCACTGTTCACATTGTCATCCTGTCTATTTGCTTCACTCACCTGTTGCATCTTACCTTTTAGACCCCGATGGAGCACAAGGCATCTTAAAATGTGCTCAAGTCCATTCCTCCCTCGACAAAAGTTGTAAGCTGTGGGTGCCCATTATTCTCAGAGCCACGTGTTTTTATGGTTTAAATTAAAAATGGGTAAATCTATCTATCTATCTATCAGGGCTGTGTGAAGCAGGCCCTATTCGATTTGGATTCGGATTCAGCCCGAATTGGGAACAGTTATTTGATCCGTTGATTCGGATCACTGTCCCTGATTTGATTCGGCTGAATCTGAAGATTCGATACTGATTCAGTGAATCAGTGATTCAGACACAGGCATGACTTTAAAAGGTTTTTTCTACATACCTTGAAGTAGCAGTGCGGCTTGTGATCGCTGCGGTGCCGGGGCGCAATGGAGCGTCCCACAGGAACACGGAGGGGCTCTCCAGTGTGCTTGGCAGTGAACCTGGAAGTGGACCAGAAGTACTTCCAGTCCACTTCTGGGTCTGCCAGGGAGCATGCTGGGGGGGCCCCCCATGTCCTCCAGGGCTCAGTGACTGGCCTCAGGGGGACCCTGGGTGCCCCCCCAAGACCCAAAAGGCACCAGTTGCTGAGCCGAGTACTTCTAGCCCACTTCCAGGTCTGCTGCCGAGCGTGCTGAGGAGCCGCCCACACTTCTGTGGGACATTGCATCTGCCCCAGCATCGCAACATTCAGAGCCCCTGCTACCTAGAGGCATGTAGAAAAAAACATTTAAAGCTGTATCTATGTCTGAATCTGCCCGAATCTCTCTGAATTGATTTGGAGAGATTAAAGGGTCCTCTGATTCAATTCAGATTTGGAGATTCAGCCACCAAATTGGGCCATATCTCCGCCGAATTGAATCAGGGACCGAAGCTTCGCACAGCCCTACTATCTATCTATCTATCTATCTATCTATCTATCTATCTATCTATCTATCTATCTATCTATCTATCTATCTATCTATCTATCTATCTATCTATCTATCTATCTATCTATCTATCTATCTATCTATCTATCTATCTATCTATCTATCTATCTATCTATCTATCTATCTATCTATCAAGAGTGATAGATGGCAGCAAGCAGCCCATTAGACTCTATAGCAATTGATTAACCACTTATTAGAGAGTCTATTAAAGATTTGCTACC
This sequence comes from Alligator sinensis, assembly GCF_000455745.1. Classification (NCBI taxonomy): domain Eukaryota; kingdom Metazoa; phylum Chordata; order Crocodylia; family Alligatoridae; genus Alligator; species Alligator sinensis. The sequence continues at coordinate 3,078,375 of NW_005841986.1, forward strand.
TCCTTAGAGATGATTTAGAAATCAATGTAGAAAGCATGACCACACCAAACAGATACAAAAAGTCTGTCAGACATTTCAGTTGGCAATAAAACAAATCATGTGACTCTCACTTGCTTGGGTGAGTATTTGTCCCTGTGGCTTCTTCACTCATCAGGGGCAAGCAAAAGCCTTTGCTCCCAAAATTGAGTACCGTCGTGTCTGTGTCACGGTAGGAATCCTGTCTGGGGTTGGGGTTTTTTTAGGCCACAGAAAAGAATAAAGCAACTGTACTCTTATTCCACTGTTTAGTTGAAAATATCTCAAGACCATTCCTATGAAGATTGGGCAGCCTATTAAATGCACATCTTGGAACTGATCTCAATCACCCTCCCCTCAATTTCCCCTCTCTTTCAGTCACAAATAATGCATCCATCATCCCCAACAGAAGCCTCACGCGTTTCAGGTTTTCTGTCCATGGTGAAGAAAGGGTCAACATCTCTTGCTATGATCTAGGTTCTTCTCTGCTATTATTTCCAGGAGATCTGAGCTCCTTTTCTCCTTTCTCCTTAATGGAAGCCATATGAATCTGAAAAATGGCTAAATGAGGCTGGATGTCACTTTTGGATATGTTCAGACTGATGCACTGTGCAGTTGGGAGGAGTGGAGGGATGGAGAAGAGCATCCAGAGAGGGAGGGATGGGAAGGTATGGGTTATAAGTGCAATGAGAAGGGAAGGCCTGAAGCAAGGATAGATGGATACTGGAACGTGGGCTATAGTGGAGCAGGAAAGTATGAGAAGAGGGAAATGAGAGGGCATGCGGGGGAAAGGAGGGATAGATTATAGGACTGGAGGAATCTGAGGGTAGGAGGAAGGTGGGACCTCTGGTCACCCTGTTCTCCTCGTACTATTCCCCATCCTGTAGCCGTGGGGAAAGAAGATCCTCTCCCACAACTTCTGCGCTCATCTACTCTCAGGTTCCCAGGACCCTGTGCGAAAAGTCACAAGTGAAGGCTGTCTCCCTGATCCCCCACCCCAGGTTGAACAGACTCTTTGGTTGGCAGATAAGCATAGATGATTGACGAACCTAGTTTGGCTTATTGGGGAGCAGAACTGCCCTATGGTGCATGGGATATTGGGGGAGGAGATGTCCTGCGAGTCTATCCAGAGGTACCTTGAATCCAAAAAGGCTGAGAACCACTGTCCTAAAGACCAAGCAGCCTTTAGACCTCCTCTCCCTGCCCCAGGCTGGGACCCCTTAGTCCACACAGGCAGTCACAAAACAGCAGAAAACCTCTGCTCTGCTCCACCCTGAGATCATAAAACTTTCACAAATAGCTAAATAAAACTATGGATATTCCAGACAAGAAATATTGTTGAGCTGAGAACATGCATTAGTAATTTAAGAGCAAAAAAGGAACTGGTACAAATATATATTTAAAAAGGGACCTTAATGGAAGGAAAAAAGGAAATTCAGACCTAGACAGTTTTGGAAATGCATAGCAAAGGCTCCACAAGGAGGAGGAGGAAAGATTTACAGTGTGTTATCTCCTTTTCCCCATTGGAGGTGCATTTGCATAGAAAAGAAGCCAACATCTGGGGTGGATGGCTCACTGCACATTTGAACCCCTCTGTCAGGGTAGCATTGCTTTTCACATTAATGAGAGCCTGAATGCACTGGGCAGGGAGTGAGTGGTCTGACAACACTGAGCATTGTTTTGGAGAGAGAGCAGGGGGTCTGGGCAGATGATTAGGGAAGTACATCACGCATGGCTGATCCAGCATGTACAGTATGCCTTGGATGTATAAAGAAACCAGAAAACCAGGGTGTGTTGCAGGTTAGATAAGGACACTTTTTAAATTGTGTCTGAATGATAAAAGGATAGCTTGGAGGGCTATTTTTGCTGTTAAGTCGCAATGCACCAAGCAAGAGGAAAAAAAAAAGATGATGTTTGTTAATACTACGGGAGCTCACCAAGCACCTGGATATCTGTTGGGTATAATCCAGTTTCCAGCTATGCCTGCTTTTTGAAGTGGAACAGCATGCTTGGTTTCTTTGCTTCTTTTATGCATTGGCTTTCTGACAAAGTAGTGCCAGCCCCAACAGCTCAAACAAGGTGTGCTTTGACATGTCTGCTTCTCCAAAATTGATTGTGCCATGTCGGTCGCCAGTCACCTCCCCACAACTTTTTTCACTTGGCCTGCTACACACAACGTGGTTCAGAGAACGTGCGAGTGCTCTGGGCTAGGGTGCATGCACTTGGGAGGATAAGCACTGCATTGCCTGATGCATAGCTGAAGTATGCACTGCCATTGAACCATGGAACCATAAAGGAGAGCTGGAAGGGGCCTCCAGAGGTCATAGATACATAGATTCATAGATGCTGCTAGGGTCGGAAGGGACCTCAACAGGGCATCGAGTCTGACCCCCTGCCTAGGCAGGAAAGGGTGCGGGGGTCAGACGATGCCTATCCAGCCTTCTCTTGAAGACCCCCAAGGTAGGCGAGAGCACCACCTCCATTGGAAACCCATTCCAGATTTTGGCCACCCTTACCGTGAAGATGTTTGTCCTGATATCTAGCATAAATCTGCTCCTGTCAGCTTGTGACCATTGCTCCTTGTTACCCCAAGAGGCACCCTGGTGAACAGAGCACCTCCGATCCCTTGCTGCGTCCCACTGATGAATTTGTAGGTGGCCACATGATCACCTCTCAGCCTTCTCTTGCAGTGGCTGAAGAGGTCCAGGTCCCTCAGGCTCTCCTCATAGGGCTTGTCCTATAAGCCCCTGACCATACGAGTGGACCTTCTCTGGACCCTCTCGAATCTACCCACATCCTTCTTGAAGTGCGGTGCCCAGAACTGGATGCAGTCCTCCAACTGCGGTCTGACCAATGCTGCATAGAGGGGGAGTATCACCTCCTTGGATCTATTCGTCATGCAGGTGCTGATGCATGATAATGTGTGGTTAGCTTTGCTGGCGATTTCGTCACACTGACAACTCATGTTCATCTTTAAAGACCTTTCCAAGGATGGAGGTGAGACTGGCTGGCCTATAATTAGTTGGATCCTCTTTCCTCCCCTTCTTGAAGATAGGGACCACATTGACTGCTTGTGGTGCTCAGGTCAGGTCCCAGATGACTGGAAAAGGGCTAAACAGCCATGCCAGTGGTTCTGCTATGACACCAGCCTATTCCTTCAGTACCCTTGGATGAAGCTCATCTGGGCCTGCTGACTTAAACAAAGGTCATGTACTCCAACCCCCTGCCTGAGGCAGGAGCATCCTTATTCAAACCATCCCATACAAATCCATTGTCCAGCTGGTTAGCAAAATGACATAGTCAACTCTGATGCCACAAAAGACAGTGCCTGAACCTGCCACAGGTAAAGCATGGGGACCACAATGGCCAGTGCCCTGTTGGTGTAAAGATTTGTAATATATACTCAAGAGATCCCAGGAAGAGGGACACACCTCCTGCTACCGAGGAAGGTGAAAACCACCACAGTCCATCCAATGTGACCATAGGGTCAGGATACTGGCACATGTGAGTCAAAATCCCCAGCCTTTGCTGCAGTCAGCACCCAATGCCTCTGAAGAAGGCTTAAGAAGATCCTAACACATGTAGAAGTAGGTTGGGGGTGAGGGTTGAGAGATTCCCTTCCAGACCCATGCTGCAACCAACAAAGCCTAGAAACAAGGGAAATACTAGGGTTGTGTGAAGCGGGCCCTATCCAATTCAGATTTGGCCCAAATCAGGGACAGTGATTCGATTAATTGATTTGGATCACTGTCCCTGATTTGAATCGGCCGAATCCGAATCTGAAGATTCAATACCAATTCAGAGAATCAGTGATTTGGAGGTAGACACGGCTTTAAATGTTTTTTTCTACGTACCTTGAGGTACCAGCGTGGCTCATGATTGCTGCCATGCTGGGGCGCGCGGAGTGTCCCACAGGAGTGCGGGGGGGGGCCCTCCATGTGCTTGGCGGTGAACCCGGAAGTGGACCGGAAGTCATTCTGGTCCACTTTTGGGTCCACCAGGGAGCCTGCCAGGGGGGCCCCCATTCTCCCCCAGCTTGGCAATTGGCTGTGGGGGGACCCCGGGTGCCCCCCCACACCCAGGAGGCAACCGTCGCCGAGGCAGGCAGGACGTGGGGGGCCCCCCACTGCGCTCCCTGGAGGACCTGGAAGTGGACAGGAAGTGCTTCGGGTCCACTTCTGGGTCTGCTGCCGAGCACACTGGGGAGCCCCCCGAGCTTCTGTGGGACACTCCATGCACCCCAGCATCGCAGCATTCACGAGCCCCTGCTACCTAAAGGTATGTAGAAAAAACATTTAAAGCTGTCTCTATGTCCAAATCTCTGAATCTTTCCAAATCTCTCCGAATCTATTCAGAGGACTCCAATTTGATTCGGAGAGATTAAAGGGTCCTCTGATTCAATTTGGATTCGGAGGTTCGGCCACTGAATCGGGCTGAATCTCTGCCGAATCGAATCAGGGACCGAAGCTTCTCACAGCCATAGGAAATACCCATATAGACCATGGGCATAGCTACTCCTAGATCATCCCTGTCCAACCTCTTCTTGAACACCACCAGCAATGGAGAGTCCGCAACTTTCCTCTGCGTATGTTCCACTGCCTCGTAGTTCCAACCTACTTTGCTGCAACTTCAAGTCACTGGTCTGCATCCTACTCTGTAGCAAGAGAGAAAAGGAGTTTTCCCACTTCTTTATGGAAGCCTTTCAGATAGTTGAAGACTGCTATCATATCCCCTCTTCAGTGCCTTTTCCACAAGCGGAACATGCCTAGCTCCTTCAGCCTCTCCTCGCATGTCTTGCTTTCCAAACCCTTGATCATTTTTGTTGCCCGTTTCATTCCAGTATGGACTCCCGCATATCGGTGTTTCAGTTTAAACAGCATTGCTTGGCTTAGATGGAAGCAGCCTGGGAAACGAATGAGTGAAATAGCAACTTTGTATTCAGGCAGGGAAAGGATGAGGTTAAACAAAGCAGGAGTTGGAAACCCAAATATATAGATATCGGAAAATGTGTCATGAACAAGTCTTTGGGAAGATGTCTCTCCGATGCTATGATATTACCTACCTGTTTTTGTTTTTAGAGATGAGATTTTCAAAAGCACGGATCTAACTACTGGGTCAATACCACACACTTTCGAAAATCCCGTATTTTAGTTCCAGCAAAATAGTGTGACAAATACATTACTTTTTGTCTGCTGATGCCTATGTTTTCTTTTCTCCTTTTCAGGAAAGCACTTAGGCATTTATCTAACTGAAGCATACGAGTACAACCCATACTTCATCATCTGAACTTTGCTTATTTGAATGGCAAACCGATCACGCCACCTTGCTATTTACCACAACAACACAAATACAGTACGTACAGAAAAACAGCCAGGCCAACACTGCTAGGAACCGACCAATCCGAAGCTCTGCTGAGAAACATAACCCTGACCTTGGCCGTATTAGTTTTTCTATTTGTCCGAGCAAATTCATCTACTTGAATGGCGTTTTAGTGAGTGCTTTCCTAAGGGGTCTGGATAAGTAAGGTTTTACTGTTTTCCCACTGAAGGTTTTACTGCTTGCATTGAGGTTTTACAGTTCCCCTCACTGGGCTATTCGAATGCTTAAAATTAGGCATGCGCTTCAGTAACTGGAACTTTTTAAAGAATAAGGAATTAATCTCTGTATTTTCAGGTTATGGGCTAATGAAACAATTGTACTGAGTTAAAGAAAGGAAGTAAATGGGAACTTGCTGCACAACAGCTGATCTACAGCTGCCCCCCGAGGGCAGGTAACTCAGAAATTCAATCAAGTGCAGGCATGAAGCATCAGATCCCAGACAAATACTGTTAGACAGGTAAATGTCATATGGGATAATTTTACAGGTGACGCTTCCAGGAGTGAAGCTGCAGTCAGATACCTCATGACAATGGCAAGATTGCTATTTTGGAAATACCATTTGGGAGACAGAAGACATCCTGTCCAGCTCTGCCTAATGCTAAATTCCCATAAGCCAAAAAATTCATGTTCTCTACACCCCACCTAAACAGCATATACTGGTAATTCAGTCTAAATTTGCTCATGGCCACTTTCCTGTCATAGTGCCAGTATGAATGCCTGCTTTTGGTCTCCAAAGGGCACATGCATACCTTACAGAGCTTGAGTCTTTGTACAGGTATATGCAGTCAGGGATGGATGGTCATTGTTAATAGTCTGGGAGAAGAAAACATTGTTAGTTTGGTTCTTTGAGTTCAGAAAAATTAAAAAATAAAGGGACTACACCTTTGCATGGACAAGACTTGCCACTTACAACAGAACAGGTTGAATTATCCCAAGATGTTTGGAAGAGCTATTTTAGGAGCTATATCCTAAAATTTAGCATATAAGGGGACCTGGACCTAATGCACTTTAGGGATAACGTGTTCTCTTGAGCACTGTTGCCATAATAGTCTACTGTATGGTGTTTTTTCTGCTTGCTATCTTATGATGACCACAATCAGAAACAGGACATTGGACCATATGGGCCTCTGATCCCGAATGTTGGGTCACCAGATTAAACTTCCCCAACCATAGCCATGCCACTAGGAAAGAAAGCACTTTTTAATCTACTGTTTTATCTGCACTGTGGTGAAAGGGAAACAAAGAACATTTCTGCATTTCCGATCTTCTTGTTTGTGTTTTTTCTGTAGTGGAGAGATTTGTTATGCACAATGTGATACTTATGTAAAAGTTAGCAGATTGGATTGAAATGCTATTTCCTATGCAAGAGGAATTCACTTGCATACACTATGCTCTGATACCCCCCTAGATACAGAGTGGGGAAGAGCAAATCTTGCCAAAAAATCTTTTGATACATGCTAATGAACACTTAATTGCAAACTTTTCATGTTTCACTCCGTAATGAATCACGGGCACATGAACAAAAAAGATGATATGGTCATTGGTGGGCATCATATCCTCGATCTTCTGTACCAAAGGCACAATTCTAATACTTAATCAGAAAAATAACCCATTTAGCGGTGAGTAGCAGGCTTTTAAAGTCACCAAGCTCACCCACTAGAGGAAGCTAAGACCAGCCACATTCAGCCAATGGATTAGAAATAAAGGTTAGTAGCCTCTTGGTACAGAACAGAACCGGGAATAGGAGATTTTAATTGCTTAGTCATCAATTGGGGCACTGTATGAACATATGGTCTAAGTAGCAATTTGCATGCATGATCACCATACTTGCTTATGCAACCTTGGCAATTGTGAATGAGGATGCAAACAAGAAAAAAAACAACAGGTCACCTCAAATATGTAAGTTAATATGATGGGAATGTGTTCATGTGACTCATGTTAATAACTGTGACAAACCCCTTCAAGATTTACCAGCTGGAAGACTTACTAAACTGGAAATTATACTTAAAAAACAAATTAGGGTCGGGATATTTAGCTCTTGAAACCAATTAGCAAAGGATATAGCAAATTCTCTACTTAAATGGGTGTATTTTCAAAATATGTGCTAGTGCTGTATAACTCCTGTATTCCTGTAAGAATTATGGAGTGGAATATTGCCCTATGTTATGCCGGTCAGAATAGACTATTATAATGATCCCTTCTGACCTTAATATCTCTGATTTTATTTGAGAATCTTAAAGCAATTTATGTGAACACATGGCTTCCTTGTGAGACTGGTCTGTGCAACTAGTCCTATTGCTCGAGAGGAAAGGATGCAGGTTTTGACTCTCAAAAAGAAAGTGAAGCAATTGGAAGGGGGTCGAAAACTCCTGACACCCCTGCTCAAACCAATGGATACTCTTCTTTGTTAATTTATGCCCATCCTAAGGCTGGTCTAAAGCCCACTGGAGTGAAAGAAAAGACTTGTTGAATTTAGTAGGCTTTGGACCAACTGATAGTGAACCAACTTGTTACCAGGAATGAAATAGCTCCTTCACTTTAGTGCAACGATGGAGAAAAACAAAACAAAAAATCTGAAATGAAATATTTGTGCATACCTGGTGTTGATGTTCCTAGTTATGAAGGAAATAGCATCCTATCCTTTTTTTTCTTGCGCATTTCCTGTTGTATTCCTACATGAAACCCCCAACATTACCGCTGTTTTCATACACTAAACAGTAATAAGGTACTTTGCATGTTCCTCGACAGTCTTTCTGCCTATGAGACGTTCACAGTTGTTTTACCTCTTTGTCCTACCCCATCTGGAAGCTATGATGTCCCGTTGCCTGAATGTAAGCCCCGGTGCCTTCCATACTATTTTCCAAAGGGAATACTTAATAAATGGATTTTTGCAGCAACACTGGACAAATGTAGTTATCAGAATCAATTCTGGGATTGAATGGTAAGTCCTACCATTGAATGGTAAATTGAATGGTAACGTGCCATTCAATCCCAGAATCGATTCTGATAACACTACATGTATCCAGTGTTGCTGCACAAATCTGTTTATTAATTATTCACTTTGGGAAATAGTATGGAAGGCACTGGGGCTTACATCTCCGTGAGGGTCAGATGTGTGGTCAAGACAAGACATCGTCACTCCCTCAGCCCAGCTAAGGAATAGCTGAAGAAGGTGGAACGGGAGCTGATTTTTATAGAGACTCCTTTGGGTTGCCGTCAACAAGTCAAGATCCAGGACCATGAGTGATCACATCTCCATCCACGATATGCTTCTCTGTGACTATTTTTTTTTACAAAGCCCATGGTCGAGTTCCTCCCAGCTGGAGGAAGAACATTCTTAGTTGAGGATTTCACGTGGGCATGAGACTGTTGCACAAATAGGGGTGGGCAAGAGGGGCACAATCCCTAATTCCTGATTTAGAGATGACACAAGCTTGGCAGCTGTTGGCCTGGCCACTATTGTCCAGAATACAAAAGCTGCTTGTCTCCGACCAGACTGATCCAGTCCGGCCACCTTCAGACTAACTCTACATCCTCCACTTTGACAAAATGTGTCTACCATAAAGGCCTGACGATAACCAAATTTATATACAAATGGTCCTGCTTCACTTGGGCAAAACTTTTCTTCCAAACAGGGATTTTTAATTTTTTTCAGGGTGGGGTGGGGTGGGAATCTATCAGGAAAAAGGTGATTGTCACAAATCTTTTCAGGTTTTGTCTAAAACATCCATTTTCAGTTTCCTGTTACCATACCAGACTTTTTAATTTGTTTTGTGGCAATAACCTGAGAACGTCTGAAGGAAAGATAATAGGAACCTTTTGTCTGAAGAAAAAATATATTTCCTCACCAGCTCAAACACACACACACACACACACACACACACATGCAAAATAATCTTTAAAGTAAGAGCAGAGAAAGGTGCCTGAACACACATTGAGCCTACGTGAGCAATGCATGGGTTTTCAACACAAAGTGCTAGTTATGAAGAGACAGACAAACAGATAAACCTTAAAAAAACCCAAACAACAACATATGTCCACCTTTATTATTTTCAGTAATTTATGCACAAATGAAAGACTACTATGAAAACACTTTTCTTCTGAATGCTGATGGAGCTCATTGTCTAAAAATTGCATTCCCGCTGGCTCTAAAATGTTGTTTGTTGCTGCCGTCCTTATCAGGACAACAGCAAATAATGTTAAGCTTTCCTTTGCAAACCTCCTCCCTTCCCTGAAAAACATAATTTAAAATAAAAGAATAACCATGACCAAGTGGACCTAATAACTGCATGTTTGTTCCTTGCTGAGGAATATAATTCTGCTGTGAATAGAAGATGCTCTACATTTTAGCCCCGGTTCATTGATTTTAAAGTGTTTTTTGTGTACAGGCTGCTTACTAGCTAACTGTTGCTTTGCCTGCCTCCTAAACTGGAACACGGAAAACAATATTAAGATGACAGACACATTGCAAGTGCCTCATTAAACGGAGCCGCTGAATGGGAAAGCCTGGAAGATCTCCACAGTGAAAAGGTGGTTCTGATGTTGGGGGGAATGAAAAAAGCAATATCCTTGCACATGCCTTTAAAAATGGGCGTCCATCCAGAGGAAAGATCTGTATTTGATCATAAGGAGTGGGTGATGAGTGATGCTATGGAGCAAAGCTTTGGCTTTGGTATATGAAGACCTTCTTGTACTTGGGCTCACATCTAAAAATGATCCAGCCCCGAAACTTTTGTTATAAGTTATTATTATTATGATGTTCCAGATTAGAGTAACCCAGAATGAGCTTCCTAAACATGGGAGAAGACCCAGTGCCTGCTTTGAAGGGCTTATACAGGCAATCCCTGCTTAACGCTGTTTCTCTTGGTGCTATTTTGCTATAACGCTCATTTAAAATTGATACCTGATTCCATTTAGCGCTCAGTGAGTTTCATTATAACGCATTCGGTCGACATGTTGGGTCATTAAAAACACTTGCGGTCACCATGTTGGATCGCCCCATACTTTCGGTTTCAATTAACACCCGTTTTGCTTAATGCTCAGTTTTTCAGGAGTCAATCGAGAGCGCTAAGCGGGGGTTGCCTGTAGTCTGAAACAGCTGATGAAGGGAGCATGGGGTAGGGGCAAGTGGCTGAGGACAGCCTGGGTACCATGGGTGGGTAGCATCCTGGCTGTTGCTGTGGTTATGGGAGTAAAGGGAGGGGGAAAAGTTGTGGGGAGGAGATGATGACAATGGAGCCAGGCAGTGGGATAAAGGGAGAAGGGGGAAGAAAGAGTGAAGAGCATGGAGCCAGTGGGAACAAAAGACACAAGAAGTGGATTGCCAACATTCTTGATAAAAGTCCCAGTGCATCCAAGCACCGATGCTTAAGTCCTATTGATTTGCTTAAGTGCTTTGCTGAATTAGGTGAATAAGTACCTGCTCATGGTAATGGGCTCAGTCATGCTGCTGTGACTGCTCTAGTGGAAGGCTTCCAGGTCTCACAACTATAACTCCTAGTAATAAAGCAAGGGCTTTCATACTATGTTTTGCCAACTCCTAGTAATAAAGCAAGGGCTTTCATGCTATGTTTTGCCAACACATGCAAGTCGGTGTGGGTTTGAGACTCCCAGTGACATCAGGCTCTGAAATGACTGTCAGGTTGATTTTTGCAAAAGGAGATTTTTCTGTAATACAGCAACTCTGCTTTGTTCCAGATACCAGAAGGCGGAGGACCCTGGGTCATCTTTCAGCAAAGCTTTTATCCCAGGAACAACTACAGTTTGTGTACATGAGGGGTCAAAGAGAATAATCCCTCCTGTCCTCAGGGTACATGAACCTATAATTCCCCCTCTTTATCATTCTCTTCATGAGCTGGGGTAGACCAGGGAGCTCTGCATTGCACTAGATATGCTCTCTTGCAGCATGTTTGTTAATCCCAGGCTTCAGGGATATTTTAGTTGGGCCAAGAAGGAATATTTTTTCTTTCGTGAATGCTCCTGATTTGCTGTATTTTAATATTGGGATTTTTTTTCCATCCCCAGGATTCCTCTAAGGCACTGCAATGCCGGCCACAACAAAGGATGGGAACTTTCAGGTGGAGTATATTGATGCTCCTGATAGTAATTAGAAAACCTAGAGGTTTTTGAACAACGGCTCTTGCTCTTGCACTGAGGATGAGACTAGCCGTGTCTACACAAGACGCTTACTGTGCAGTAGCTTGTAGTAGCTATGAGCACAAGACATTTACTGCTTGGTTCACGTTGTGATGCATGAACCATGGTATAATGCTACGGTGCAGTAGTAATGAGCTGCAAATAGCCCCTTCTGTCCCCTCTGAGTAGGAGGCTCTGTCCCATCTTGAGGGACCACGATGGACTTGCCTCAGCTATTCATGCCTGTGCCACTTCTTGGCCAGATTTCAGCAATGTGATGTACTGGGCATGAAACCTCCAACACTTAGGAAATTTTAAAGAATACACGCACAGTTAGGTATCTCTTCAGCAGCACAAAGTGTCACAAACACATCACATCTATCCTCTGTACTCTCCAGTGTCTTTCCAGACTACTGCACCAGGCAGCATAGTTTGGGGAGGAGGTGAGCAGACCTCAGTGATGAAAGAAGAGGTTAGGGACTACCTAGGGGACATGAATTATGAGGAGAGGCTGAAGGAACTGGGCTGATTTAGTCTGGAGACAAGAAGACCGAGGGGGATTTAATAGTAGCCTTCAACTCCCTGCAGGGTGGTTCGAAAGAGGATGGAGCTGGACTGTTCTCAGTGGGGACAGATGACAGTACAAGGAGCAATGGGCTCCAGTTGCAACAAGGGAAGTTTAGGTTCGATATTACAAAGAATTTTCTCCCGAGGAGGGTAGTAAAACACTGGAACAGGTGACCCAGAAAGCGGGTAGAAACTCCATCCTTGGAGGTTTTCAAAACCCAGCTAGACAAAGCTTTGGCTGGGATGATCTAATTGGGGCTGGTCTTGATTTGGGCAGGGGGTTGGACTAGATGTGACTTCCTGAGATCCCTTCCAACCCTCATTTTCTATGATTCTGTGATTCAAGACTGTGGGATGATCTTCTCACTGTCTTCTGCTCCAAGTGTGAGGAACATTTCCTTGAGATCATCTTCTCTCAGATAAATACATAGAAACTGTGTTGCACACACCTTCCCCGCTGGGGAGAGGATAAGAAAACAAAGAACACTTGATAGGTGTGTAAACACATTGCTCAATGCACTACTGGAAGATGGATAGATACCCAGCAATGTGTGTGGTACAAGAATTCATATAGAATGGGATAGGCCTCTGTGCATTTTCTTTCTTTCTTTCTCTGCATCATGAAACATGGATCTTCTGCTGGGATCATCTGGATAAGTCCTACCTATTCTGCTCTGTTGGAAGCTTTGAGCACCAACAGCCTCTTAGTCAACCTTGTTCTCTGGCACACAATGGGTTCATTTCTTAAGGACTGTAATGCTTTAGTCTAACCCAAGTCATTGGGCTTCATGCAGAGGTAATTGGCTGAAGTGTAATAGTCTAGGAGAAAGGGCAGACTAAATGATCTAATGTTCCTTTCCAGTCTGAACTCTACATTATTGAAATCTACATTATTTTAATCTCTTCACCCGCTGAATGGATGAGTCTGCTGCAGCTCCTAACTATGGAGTCACGGCCAGGTGCCCTAGAGGCAGTAGGCATTGCAGTCACCTCTTCCTTGGATACTACATGGCTCATTTTTTACAGGTGACTAAATGGTTATGTTCTTGTGAAGTCCATAGCATTTCTGTGCTGAACTATGCCCTTTAGCATATAGCATAGACTATAGCTAAGCACTGGTTCACTTAGCTACTGCACACAGAGACCATAACATTTATCATTTTACGTGAGATAAAGTAAGTCAATGATGGGACACTTGAGTGGGGCTTGCTCTTGGAGATGCCTGCCCAATCTATTTTTGTAGGGTTTTTTGTGTGTGTGTGTGTGCGCGCGCGCATATATATATATATAGTAGGTTTTTGTGTGCGTATGTGTGCATATATATATGTATATGTACATGTATGCATATGTATGTATGTATATAAAATATTCACTGATATGTATATATATATATATTCGCTATACACACACAGATATGTGAATTTACTTTTTCAGGAGATATCTATTTATCGTAGTTGGAGAAGGTCTAACTGGACAGTCCATATCTTGACCCTTTTGGCCACAGTGTTTCTCACCAATTCCTTTGCCTTCAGGCCTCAGACCTTTAGTAGATCTGCCTAATTGTGTTTGTGTGATTTGTTTTGTTGCAGCAAACACTACTGAATGTAATGTAAACAGCACCTCCTCATGGTCTTGGAGGGTGTCATGGGTTGAATTGTTCTATGGGTAATTTTGGTTTGGCTAAGGAAAGGAGGCTGGACAGGAATCCTGATGAAATATAAGTTCAGGCAACATTTTTGACATTTTTAAAAATAGCTGTTATTAATGCAATGTGCTAATAAGCATCTATCACCCTTGTGTTAGAAAGAAACCGTGATGTGTATCTAATGGCTCTTTTTGTTTAAATATATATGTTCAATTCAATGAAATATATATATATCATTGAATTGAATATATTCAATAATATACTCAAGATATATAATGTATGTATATTTATATCTTGAATATATTATTAAATGTATTCAATTCAATGAAATATACATATGTATTATACACAAGGACACGTTTTATTCTTTCAGCAGAACTGTTGCATATTTCACCTTGGGTTTGAAATGAAATGGGGTATATGATTCTTATCCCCTGGAAAAGTAAAATCAATCATGTATACACACACACACACATGTATTATGTAAGTGTGTGTATATATATATATATATATATACACACACACACACACACACACACACACCTACATATACACACACACACATACACACACACATATATATACACACATATTCACTAATATGTATACATATTCACTATACATACATACAGATACATGAATTCACTGTTTCAGGAGATATCTATCTATCTATTTACATATGAAATGGGGTATATGACTCTCATCCCCTGAAAAAGTAAATTCTGTAATACATAGAGAGTGAATAGATATATATAGATATAGTGAATTAATTTTTTCAGGGGATGAGAGCCATATACCCCATTTCATTTCAAATCCAGGGCAAAATACACAACAATTCTACTGAATGACTAAAACATCTCAACAAAGGGTCTAGTAAAAATGCTTTCAGCAATCCTCCATAATGAGAAAAAGAAAGAAAAAGGCTGGAACTCAGTCCTGTTTGTAATGATCAAGCATGAAACAGCTACAGACCATTACAGGGGTCAGTAACCTTATGCCCAGTTCAGCTCGGATTGAATTTTTTGCGCCTGCCCAGCTGAGGTTTATGTCACCGAGTCCTGAGTGCGATGTGCCGTCAGGGCTACAAGGAACTGCACGCGTGCTGTTGAACTCTGAAGAGGCAGGGGTGCAGTCCTAGTCACATACCTTTTCTGCCTTTCCTTTGACCTGACCTATACAATCCTCTGCTTAGTTTGCTGGCCGCTGTGAACCCATTTGTATAGTCTGGTGTCTCCATTCAAGGGCTGGAAACCTAGTGGACATCACTCTTCCTTCTCATTTCTGCTTATGGACAAACATATACTGAAGCGTTATGCTTGATGCACAGGTTCACCATGACTCAGAGGTTCTCTTTGTTTTTCCTTCTTGAGACCATTCATGGTTCCAGCTAAAAAGGGAGCAAGGCTGAAAAATCAGAAATTGGGCCTGAGAAATAAATTATTCATATGAGACAAGTCCATAGTGCGCAGATTGCTCTTGGAGACAGAAGCCTGTATTTAAGTCTACGGTTCCGTGAATATTGATGACTTCTTTGTTCAGGCACTGAGAGACCATCTTACGACAAAAATGAGGGAAATGATGGAAATACCCTTAAGTTGCTGCATCTGAAATCCTAGCAACTGGAAAATGAAGTAATATTTTATTTCCTTCTCTTCATCTTTCCCTCAAATAATATGCAGGCTTCATACTAGCCCCTGCTGTGTTCTGTAGCTTCTTACTGTCTCCAGCATTGCAGCATATGCAGAGCAACTGAGGAGGATAATTCTGTAAGTGCTTTTTGATTCCCTTTTTGAGCAGGATTGCTGAGAACTTTTCCTTGCACCAGATTCCCATTAGGTGCAGTGGGTTGCAATACTTCATTCAAATTCTCAAATCACCAGGTGGGGGGAACCACTGGGCTTGAAACTTTCATATACAATCCCTAAATAAGGCTTTGAGATTACCAGACAGCACAACACATGGTCTGGAAACACTATATACTTTTTTAAATATGGAAAGCAGAGCATGCTTGGGTTCACCTAACTTTTAAGGCACCAAATTACCTTCTAAATATACTGTCTGAGTAGGCTTCCAGGATATGAGAAGCATAAGAATATAACAGTATATCTATACCAACACTGTGACAATTACCAGTAATAAAAAGCCCTACCCACTCCCACCCACAGTATATACACCCTGTGCTGAAAGAAAATGGGGTCTCTGCTAGGACAGTGTTGACCAGACCCAGCACCACGTTCAGGTGCACACCTGAGACTGAGATCCAGAGTCTTGGGTATGCCCCAAGATATGACTACTTGACATTTTTTGGCGTGTGGTGTAATGATGGAGGAAGTGGACAGGACTTATGTCTCAGCAGTGGTCTCTGGGTCACCAGCGAGGCAGCATAGATATACCCACAGAACGGGGACATGCAACCATTTCACAACAGGACAAGAGGGGGAAGCAAATCAGCTGCTCCCTGATAATAGCTGTGATGGAGTGGGTGTTGTGGCCCTGGGGGTTCATCATACCCCAAAGGGCTGCCACCACACGCTTTGCCCAGATGCCTGGCTCCCTTACCTGCAGTGCCTTGCTGGAACAGTTGGTATAGGCCCTCAGCCCAGGGTGGAGGGCATCCCCTCTGGGCTCCTCCTAGACCTTTTCACTGGGCCTCTGGCATGCTAGTTAAAGAATCCTTCCTCTAGGCTTCCAGCCCACTACAGACACCATTTTTTCTCTGGGCTTCTTGACTGCTCCTCACACAGTCCATCCTTGCCCCAGAAAACCCTCCCGTCTGCAAAGGTTCTCCATGTGCAGCCTCCCTCTCCCCTTGCAGTGACCCCTTGCCTTGCAGCTTAACTGGCCTCATTCTTCTTCCAGTACTTGCAAACAGTCTGTTCAGCTTCTCTCAGGCTACAGCTCCTACTGCGAGGCTCCCTGAAGGCTAAACTACCAGCTGTCCTGGATGTTGTGCTTATATAGCCAGGAAAGGGGGTGGGGCCTAGTCTATTCCAGCTGCCTTAAAGTCACAGTCACCCCATTTCTCTCCTCTTCTCTGTAATGAGACCAAGGGCGTCCCACGACACTGCTCACGTGCTTGGTCTTGCTCTGGATGGAGTAAATGGAAGATGAACTGTGGGATAAACTGCCTGAGGTTAGCTATCCCTTGATGCAGTATCAATGAACATGGACAGTCACTGTGGAGCGGCTGACTGGTATCTCTTACTGTGTGATTAATTGTTTCTATGTCCCCAGCCCAAGCAGTTTGGCTAAATGCTATTAATGACAATCTGTCCACTCAATAATAATAATCAGAAAGGTTTATCTTAGTTCTTGACTTATAAGGGATTTTGGTGGGTGTAGCTGTGTTGATCTAAGGACATAAACAGACAAGGCTCACAATTAAAAGGGATTTTGATGACACTAATGGTGGGTGCTGCTAGGGGAACCTAGCTCCTCATCACACAAAAACTTTATGAAGCATAAACAATAAGTTTTGTGCCACTATGGATGAGTGGTCAGGGTGGTCAGTCTTACTTGCCCAAGAGATGAGAAGACCTTGGCTGCTACTGTCCGGTCCCCAGCTATATCTGCCTGGGGGTGAGGCTGCTGTTGTCACAGCAAAGATAGCAAAGTCTTCCTGGAGGGCCACCATTTTGGTAATCCCTTTAAGCTGGCAGCCAGGGCTGGTGCCCCACCCCTAGTTACACTATTGCCTGGTCAGTGGAAAACCTCATATTCTTGAGAGAAAGGTGGTGCATAGATAGATAAACTTCCCCAAATTGAAATGCTTCATGGAGCAGTGCAATTAAATTGGTGCATTGAGCTCAAACCTTCTCTCAGTCGGTTGCTGATGATGGAACCATTGATCCTCCTGGATCATGGTATATGCATGAAGGCCACCCAGACTTTCAATACAAAGGCCTGGGCAGAAATTTTTGGAGGAGTGGAGGCTGCCCAGACCTTCCATCCTCCCTTTGGGGCATTGAGACAGAATCCAAAGACCAGACTGAGTCCAGATGTTTGGGGCCTCCATGGCTGTAGTTGTATAAGTGTCTAGGAATCAAACTCAGGTCTCTGGTGTGATAGTCAAGGATCCTATCACTGAACCACAGGGGACTCTTGTCACTTGTTGAAAACTCACAATAATAGTCCAGTCCTGGTCTCCTTGCTTAGCATTTTACAAAGGCTAACCACTGAAAAAGCTAAGTCCTAAATTAAAGATATAGAAATCAAACCCACCCAACTGTAGGCCTATAAAAAGCAAGGGGGTTGGAGGCTATTCCTTTCAGGCCTGAGCATCCCAAACTGGAGAATGCGGTGGGGACTCTGGAAAGCTCATGGTTTTTTGCACAGCCAAGTGGAACTGGACCCACAATGAAAACGATCTCTTACAAGTGCCTGATGCAGTGACTGATTCCTGAGCCCCACGTGATACCAGGGTTCAATGGAATTAAACCGTAACCAGAGTAGGAAGAGGCTGACGATGGAGGTGGAGGACATGAACTAGAGGAGTTCTGCACCCCGTGTAAAAAATGAAAAATGTAATTTGAAGCAGCGTAGGCAAAACCCCATCCTTCAACTGAACGGAGCAGATTATGGGCTTCCCTCACTCTCCAGCAGATAACAAACCAAGGGGCTCAGACAGCAGCTATACATCACATTATTGTGGTGTAAGATGGGGCAATGCAGAGCCCATCTCCTCCACAGTCCAAGCTCACAGCAGGTGATGTTGACAGTGGAGGACAAAGCATCTGTGCTGCCCCTAAAGATCTAAATACCCCTACAACTGCAAGATGCCTCTTTATATGAGCCCCCAGATTTTGTGATGATCTTCATCACTGCCTTTGCTGGTTAGATTATCATGCAAATGAAAAGGGCTGTCTTTTCTCCCAGTATCTTATAGGCTTTTCTTCTTTGAAAGATGATCCTGTCCCCTCTTGGGTCCTTAAACAGGGAAAAATCCACCTTTTGGCCTTTTCATCCCTTCAAGGGCTAATACCTTCCCTTTCCTCCATGTCAAGTGTCCTTCACTGCAATACCATAAGTGCAATCAATCCAGAGCAACATTAAGTTTCAATATCATTTTCCTGGATTTAAAAATAAATGGCTCTACCTTGGCATCCTTGTGCCTTACTGTACTCACTTGAAAAAGTCTCACTGTTGCTCGTTTGATCCTCAGCAGTCAGCATCTCTTTCCTTGCCGATGTCCTTCTTCACATCCTCCGTTTGAATGACCCTTTTTTTCCATCCAGCAATTGGTTCTTCAGTTCCAGGCCTTGTGGAACCTCACAGCGGACGCATCTACACGTGCACACTTACTACGCAGTAATCAAAATTGCTGCACAGTACGGGTCTGTGTCTACACGTGCATGCTCATACTGTGCAGTAAATATGGTGACTTACTCTGACTTGAGTGTAAATTTGATCTCTGCATCATGGAGGTATCAAATTTATGCCTGATTAGTTACTGCACAGTAACACACATGTAGATGCCTTACTGTGCAGTAACACTGTGTGTGTGGACTGACTTGGGACTAACTTTAGTCCCAAGTCAGTCCACACACACAGCGTTAATGCACTTTAACACCTGCACATGTAGATGCCAGCCTGTTCCATCTTACTGCACAGTAACTTACTGCACAGTAAGTTTAAGCCATGGCCAGTTAGGCTTCCCAAGTGGTTGGTACCCTTTGGCAGCTCCTATTGCGTATCTGTCAAAATCCCACTCAGTTCCTTTGGGGATCAGCTGTGTGTTATTAGCACATTTGGGATATTGGGTCTTTATTCCATTAGCTGGATGTATATAGCAAATTAAAATAGCACCCACATCTCAGGCCTTCATGTCATGACCCTTTCCCTTTTAACTATCTGTTGCAGGAACTTATATTCTATCTTACCAAAGAGTCTTCCCACCTCACTACTACTAATGGAAATGTCTTTACGACACCTTTGTAAGGGCGAAATATTCTGCTGTGGTGTTACAGGAGGTGAAACATGCACAGAATGGCTGAGGAACGGGCTCCAGGTCACACCTAGAAAGTCTAGGGCAGAGCAGACAATCAAGCCTGGTTTCTTCTGAATCCAAAACTACTGTGTTAACCACTGTACCATCCTTCTGCTTCTTATCCCCTAGAGCTGGTTGGAAAATGGTATTTTCTATCATGAATTCTAAGAGAAACAAACACACTAAATGCTTGGACTTTACATTAGAAAAATAAAAAGGCAACAGTCGTGGAAACAGAAAACAACTCCCTGATTTGACTGAAATGTCATTTTTCAGAGATAAAAAATGACTGAAAAATTTTGACCCGTTCCATGAAACTCCCAGAATAAATGATCACTCGGGAGCCATCTTGATGTCACATTCACCCTTACAGGAACAATAAGGAGCTCCTAAGCCATCAAGTGTAGCCAACAGTATTATGGACTATAGGTTATATAGGTTATAGGTGTTAATCTCACCAAGTTCCCTGTGAACCAGTCAGTTTTCCTGTCTTCACTGCTCCTACTGGAAAACTGTTCAAACAGTCCTTCACTCCTCCAGTGGTTACACACTCTCTAAACTGCAGTCTAAATTATCATCTCTATTGCCATCGCTCTACTCCTGCCCGGTTTAGTTCTGCAATTCAACTACATGTTGCAGCTTGTTCCAAATAAAGCCTCCAGCCTGAAGCCTTCTTCAACTGGCAGTTTCAGATGCATCTCCATTCAGGCCTGATCTACCGCTCATTTAAGTCAACGGGATTGCTGTGTTGACTTCAGGACACTTTCCATCAGGCCTTCCATGAGCTAGCTCAGTAAAATAAGTGAAATAAAAAGGCCACACGTAAGGTCTGCCCCTTTCCATACCACAATGCAGTACAGTTTGAAGACTTGAGATTTTCCACTTTGCAAAGCATCTTGGTTGATGAAATGCAGGGAAGTTTGCAGTTCCACCCATTTGGCTGTGACAGCCAAAAGTAAGGCAATTAAACCAGCGTCACTCTAGCTAAGAGCAAGTGTCATAGACTCCCTTTTAAAGAATGCATTGCAGAAAAGTAAAGGCTGGACTTACACATTTGCTCTTCTTTTGCTAACCCACTCGGGCACAGTGGGAAATCAGTGTGCGTGAAAATGCCAATACACAAAATACCACTTTCCATTGTCACTGCCTGAAGGAGGAAACTTTCCAATTCTCCTGGGCTGAGATCCACGCTGGACAAAAGAATGACAGGTAACAATTTGCAAATGTATTTTTTCTAAGACTGTACTGTATTTTACTTGCGTGCCAGGGAGATAAATATCACTTATCGTGTAGGGCCAGCAGCTGAACATACAGCTGAAAGACGATAGCAAAAGCTTACACGCGGAAATAACTACCGACTGCTGCAACCCCAGTCATTTGGAGATTGGAAATCATTCCTTCTATAAAAGATCTAGTGCTCAGCTGAATAATGCCTGCCTGCTTTTGTGGATATTACAGGCAGATTCACTGGTAATTGATCTTAAGGAAATTATCAACCATTCTGTTTTAACAAAATAGCCCACTGTTTTCAAAAAACATTTGGTTTAATAGCAGCAAGGGACCCGGTGAGATTTATGGATTTGCTAACACTCCTCATTTGAATTCATTTGTAAATCAGGACTGAGTGGGTAGAGATCAGCTGTGTCAGCATGTGTTGCACCTCCACATACCAGGTATTCAGATTTCCTAAAGGGTATCTTTGGTATTATTTGAGTTCTGACCTTTTTCATCAACCTCATGCAAGCTGTCTTGTCAACAGCTAAAAACTACCTGCAGATAAATCACAGCTCCAGCAGAACATAGTTTACAAGCCCAGTTCAAGGCCTCCTACCTAGTTTTACAAGGACAAGCCTGCCCTTTATGTAACGATATAATTGGCATAAACACAAAAGGGCAGCCCGTGAATGCAAGTATCCTTCAGGGCCGCACATTCGTGGTGCCTCATGCAAATCTTTCCTCTTCCATCACAACATTTCCCAACCTCCCCTAGTGTGACGTGAAATCCTGAGTTCCCTGAAATGTTAAAGGAGCAACACATTTGAAACCACCGAGCTGGCTGGGTGCCAGGAGTGATCAAGCGGGAGAACTAAAAGCAAATATTAGATTTTGGATTTTGAATCAATTCAGGCTTAATCTGTGTTTGCCTGAGTAGCTGCAGTGCATATAACTGGAGACATAATTCATATCCCTAATTTATCCTATGTGCTGGAATCCCTGGCTGGTCTGCATCCCTAATTATCACCCACGGTTGTCCCATGATGTGCTCACGGGAACATAGGACTGGAAGGGACCTCTTGGGTCACCGAGTCCTAACCTCTGCTATCACCGGTACTATGTTAAGTCACACCCTTCATAAATGCTTCACACTTTTCAAAGACAGACAAGGTTCCTTGGGTGAATTTGATATATTTTATTAGACCAACCCAAATAGTTGGAGAATAGTTATTCAGCCATCTTTCGGGTTCACAAACCCTTCGTCAGGCTAAGGAAGTTTTTTCCTTTTCATGTTGTACAGTTTCCATTTCATCACATTTTCAATACAGTTAGAGCAAACAAGCTCTGGAAGTGCCTTGGGAGCAGTGGGAGCAAAAAGCCTAAGTCTTAGGAACTGACATCTAATTTTCAGCCTAAATTTACCCACAGCCTGATTATACTTACTGGTTCTGGTATCAATCTTACTGTTCAGCTGAAATGGTTCCTTTCCTTCCCGAGTGCAGAACAATCAAGTCCTCTCTCACATGGCAAAACAACACACCAACTTCTCATCTCCTCTTATACTACAGGCTTTCTCATCCATGATCATCCTAGGAGCCTTGCCTGCACCTATTCCACTTCCTCTTCATTTTTCCTGCAGTCATAGTGGGATTTTGGACAAAGTTTCAAAAGGGTCTTGTACAATGACAGTCATGTTAATTTTCCCTGAGCCTGATGAAAGGCGAGTGAGCCCGAAAGCTTGCAGAAAAAGATTTTTTTTTGGTGACTTCTTAGTTGGTCTAATAAAAGTTATCATTTCTGAACCTAGAGGTGTAGATTTTTGCACTCCAAGAAGGAATGGGCACCTGCACATCTAACTCTCTCGCTCTCTGTGGGGTTTTTGGCAGTGAAAAGCTCCCAGCTGTAAGGTGCATCATTGCAGAAAAGTTAATGGACCTGCACTTTTCGAAGTCCTCTTGTCCGTCAGTTATGTCTGCAACAGCTCTGTTCTGTGCTGGGGTCTGGTGTTTGTATCATGCACTGGTAGTTGGAGTGCTTACAGCAGTCTGGTTTTTGCCTTTAACCCTGTGGTAGGTTAACTATTCAAATTCTTGGTCTTGGTGCACTAACTGGTACCCTGGCTGGGACCCCCTCAACCACTGGCATGACAATGACTTCAGATAGGCCGTAGTATCTATACCTGGTCACAGATCCTGAAAGGTGTTTAAGCACCTTATTTGAAGTCGATAGTCAATTAGGCCATTTGTAGACACGCTCACCATTTTCTAAACTGTGTTAACTGATTTGCATCACACAGTTCAAATCAAATTTCAGTTTGAATTAAGAGTTAATAGATGATCATTGACCATCATGGCAGGGGGTGCTGGCTACACACAGTCTTTGCACTTGTCAGCCCCTTAACAGACCCAATTTGCAGCCTCTGTGTGTGAGTTTATCCATAATGAGAGGGTGATAATAAGCCTGTTGAAGCACTGCTGCCTTGTTGCAAACCTACAGACAGTTATCTAAAGTGCTGTTACAGAAGTCCTAATGGGTGCACTTGACCCCAGGTGGTGTGGGCACATTTGACTTTGTAAAAGTATTACTTTGTGCCTAACAAGGTTCTTTGGGTAAATGCGGTATCTTTTATTAGATCAACTAAACCATTGTAAAAATTGTTCTTCGCAAGCTTTAAGGTACAAATACCCTTCTTCAGGCACAGCGTCTGAATAGCCTCTGTTGTGTTGCAAAAACCCATTTGAATTTCCCTTGCAGGGGATTGATAGTTGCAATGCTAATCTGCTTTTCTGAGTCCCTAAGGACTGTTTTTCCTAAAAGAAATGATGTGTATTCATGTTAATCGATACCCTTTAAATTGCCTAATTTGGACTGCCCCAGCCTGTATTAACTTTAATCTGCATTCAGTGAGGATTAGTTAATTCGGACTGAAGCCAATTTTAATTCGAACTACAGACATCCATGTGTATATAGTGATGGCTGTAGTCTGCATTACACCTAGAAAAAACGTAACCTCTATAAACAGCCTTAGGCACCTAAACTGGAGGTTAGATGCTTAAATCTCTTTTTGGGAATGGACCCATGGTTCCCTGTGGGGAGAGGTGCAAATACAGGGTGGGGAGATCTAAGATCTTAGGCTGATGGAAACACAACTGGGCTTGGCACAGGACTGTCTGGAACAGGATGAGAGGTACATTTGCCAGGTACATGGTGTGTGAGTGCAAAGACACCGAACCCACTGATGCATTAAACAGAGTGGCTGGGCCGGGCAGGGCACAAAGGAGTGCAGGAAGGCAGTTATAGGCCCATGCAACTACTTAAGCGATTAAATGCAACCACACAGACTATTGTATATCTGGCTCCGACGTGAAATCACTTCTGAGTCTAGAAAAAAGCAACAGGGGTTGCACTGTATGGACACAGATATTTTCCTATGGATGCAGTCGAGTTTGCATGTGTATAAAGCACCAATGTAGATGGCCTAAATATCCAGGCGAGGGCTTTGCCAATCCGTGGTGCTCTTCGTTTTAATTTGCAGTGTCAATGTTTTAAAAAGGGCAATCAGTTAACACGTTCCGTATGCCTGGTCGGCTTCTCAAAGTCCTGGTTGTGCAGCCATTAAACAAGAATGAGCAAGGGCTGATGGATTACATCTCAAAATCCCAGCCTTCTCCTGACACGGAGAAGGAAAGCGGCTAGACAAACAGTACATCCTTCCACGACAAATTCTCAGCGTGGATGCCTGGGCTATTCAGAGGTGGCTTTAACATCTTGGACGTGACGGCAACCTGAGCACAAGAGGCAAGGAAAGTAAGCAAAGCACTGAAAGGGCATCTTAACATCGCGTTAGGCAAATGAGAGTATAAATGATGGCTGTACACTGGATGGTGGTGGGAGGGTCATAAACATTACAGAGACAATTGCAGCTAAATGAGGTGTAGCAGAGGCAGCTGTCCTGATGCATTAGGAGGCCATTTGCAAAAGGAAAGATTCTCCCATCACCATTTTAAAAAAACTTCCATATGGCTGACGCTGCCTCAAATGCCTGGAATAACTCAGCGGAGATGCTTGCGGGAGCTGTGAGTCGAGTCCTTCCTGGTGTGGGCTGTGTTATAGCTGGCTTGTTTTATGCATTATAATTATCTAGCGCTGTGGTGTAACCCTTAATCATTGAAGCAACCAGACAAACAAGTGAACTCATCTCATTCATATGAGTCTCCTCTCCATTGCTTATGCTTATTCGCTCAAGGTGGGGTGGATATGGCCAGATGAAGCCTATCCTGATGGGAAACACACCTCGAGGAGAAGTAGGGGGCCTGTCTAGCCCTCCCCTAACAGCTTAGTGGTACTACGTGGGTGAAGCAATATCTCGTGGTTGCCAATTGTCACGGATGCATTGTGGGTCTCCCTATGATTGGCGTCTTTCTTAAATCCCCAGGATATCTGAATATATAAGAATTTCAGCTTTCATCTGTGTCAGTGTAAGTGTCTAGCTTTCTGTTTTGCAGGTAAACACTCAGAAATGTGAGGCTAGGGCCTCAAGGACTCACGTCTACTCAGCTGTCCTCTGAGGCTTTCCATCAGGAGACTTAAAAGATCCCTGCCCTGTTTTACAGATGGAGACACTGAAGTACAGGGAGAAGGAAGTGACTTACTGCATTGATTTTCAAAGCTGGAAGGGGACCAGGCACGTTTCCAATAGAAATGTGTCTGAAGCTAGCTGGAACCAATATGTTTCTGCCAAACAGCTTAGGTTTCATACCTCGGCATTTTTGGACCCCCAGAACTCACTTCATTTGAAAATGCTCCGGCCCCAAACAGCCATAGCACACGCATGATCGGGGTAGAATCAGAAACAGAGGCCCAATGCCTACAGCAATACACCCACGAGCTTTGAGGAACCCAAAGAAACTGCATGTCTCTATTCCCCTGGTCAAAGCAAGAAGGTGGCATATGATAATAAAAAGAAACATAAGATTCAGGCCTGAGAGATAGATAATGGGCACGTCTACATGTGCATTAATGCACTTTAGTTAATGCACATTAAATCTATGCTCTCCTCCTGGCATTTATGCATGTGGTCTGGGAGTGGGGGGGAGGTGAGGGTGCTTTAATTTGAGCAGCTCTGAGAGTGGCTGTAATTAAAGTGCCCAGAGCGTCTCATGTATCAACATCCCCGTGCTGAAAAACGGTGGCAGGGGCACTTTAACTAAAACCTGTTTGATGAGCTTTAGTTAAAGCACGTTCCCTCCCTTCCCCCGCATTTTTCAGCATAGGGATGTTGATACACAAGATGCTGGAGTCTGCTGGAGTGGTAATTACCATGCTCCAGCAGACTCTGTTCATCAAATCTGCTCTGACGCACTGTAATTACAGTGCCTTGGAGCAGCCTTGCTGCTCGTGTATAGGTGCCCTCCATTGTAAGGAAAATGAGCATTACTTGGTCTTAATGTGCATTAATTAAAGAGCACAGGGCATTTATATACATATTTTTCCCCTCGACATGCTGGAGATCCGTCGCTTTGGAGCGGACTCGATTAATCGCAGAAAATGCCGGCGGTGTGCTTTTGAACGAAAGCACCTCCAATGTCGTTTTAGTTGAAAAGCGCGCTGCTGCCATTTTCTCAGCACGGACATGCATTTCACAGCTTATACAACTGTATGCATCGCAGCACTGGGTGCTTTTCAAAGTGCCCGGTGCTTGCATGTGTAAAAATACCCACAGTTTTTAAGTGACATTTAATGCACATTAGCTTATTTGAATGCACATTAACCCAATCGCACATTTTTTTCTACTGATGCAGCAACGAGCATTCAAGTAGGCTAAAGCACATTAAAGCACATGTGTAGCTGGGCTCCCCTGTTGGAGTCCCCTGTCTCTAGTTTGGTGCCCCGCACCCGAACTCTACCATACATGCCTCTGGCGGTGGGACGCAGGGATCAGAGCAGCAGTCAGAGACGGGGCAGCACTTTACTAAAAGCTATGGCTTGCTCCAGGACAAGGCCCTTCAGCAAAGTGAATGAAGTCAGCTGGAAGGAGCAACAGAGAGCTTGACCAAGGAGAGCAAACTTCCTTTTCTGTGCTGCATGGTGGTGCCTTTCAGCTCCAAGCGCTGAGGCACACTGGTAGGACAACCTGCCACGGGCTTGCACACAGAGGTTCCCAGTTGCTGCTTTTCCAGGCCCAGGCTTCAGGTCAGAAGGATCCTCTCATGTTAAAGGACCACAAAACACTGCCCAAGCATCATCGGACATAGCTTCAGCATCTTCTCTGCCATCTGGGTAGAGCTGGGAGTTAAAAATGATTCCTTTGCCTCCCAGGAAAGAAAAGATGAACATTTTTGGGAGGGGAGGGGAGTGTTCATTTTGATCAACACATTTTCTCTGCTGTTTTCTGGGTTTTAGCTCCCCGACGCTTAGATCGGCTGAAAACTAAAAGCTAAAACATTTAAAACTGAGAAATTATGCAGTTCTTTAGCTTTCCTTCCACCACAAGCAGGGATATTTTTGGGTGAGAATGGGTGCTTTATGTGATTGTGTTAGAAAAGCTTTTTTTAAAATTAAAAACAAAAGTTTTGACTGAAAATTTTCAACTCTCTTCACAAGCAGGTACATGCTACTCTAATCGAGACGGACCATTGGTTTCTTCTAGTGAGACTGCTCTTAATATACTACATACATGGAAATACTGCACCATCCATCAATTGCGAAGTTCATTTCTTTTTGGCTGCCCTTTATCCTATATTCAATTCTCCCAGGCTAACCATGTGTGACTCTGCAGACTAACCAACTCTGGTATCAAAAAGCACTGAGGAAATGGAAGAAATTAAGAGCTCCTATAGCCCTCAGGCTAAGAGTTGCCCTCCTATTTGTTTTCTCCATATGCTAAATCTAATACTCTTTCTCAGCTGGGTACATGAGCTAATATACTACATAATCACAGGGAAAACATTGCCTTATCGAAATCTCATTTCTTTCCACGCTTCAGGTTTCTGTGGGTACTGGAAGTACTTCATGGTGTTGTAGTGTGTGAACCGAATAGCAAAAATGCCAAACAAGTTAATAACTCTTTGCTGCTTTGAGATCGCGGGCTTGCTAAGGAGTCTAAGTGCTTTATGGGGGAGAGACTTAGCTCTCGTATGCCCTACTTCCCGGGTTAAGCGTGAAGCTTTACAGGAGACACCTGCACAGCCTTCAGTCCCTAGCACAGATTTCAACAATGGCCAACTCTAGTTACTTCATCCAAATATCCCACCCAACATCTATCTATATGATCTCCACCATGATATCTGAGCCTCCCAATGCCTGTCTGTGGCAGGGAAGTCCTGTTCTCATTTTACAGAGTGGGAGCTCAGATACAGAGAAGCTCATCGAAGCTCATATATGAGCTCTGTGATAGAGCTAGGCATTGAGCATTGCCTTTGCAAGTCCCGGGCCAGTGTCTCAGCTGTGGGGACCTGTAGTTTTAAGAGACATAATGCAAAATACTTAACGAACACTGTAATTACTGCTGTAGATGGTCCTGTAGTTGGGTGGGTAAAACATATAAAGCCAGAACTTTATTCCCACCTTCACCATAGGTTTCCCATGTGACCTTGGGCACTTCATCTAAGCTCTCTGCGAGTCTGTTCCCACCTATACCACTTGGCGAATAAGCCTTGGCGAATAGGAGTGGAAGCGACTCTCAAATTAAAGTGCCCCCCCACTCCCAGACCACATGTATAAATGCCCAAAGGAGGTAATAGATTTAATGTGCATTAACTGAAGTGCATTAATGCACATGTAGACGTGCCCATTCTCTGTCTTGTCTATTTAGATGGGAAGCTGGATAGGGCAGAGGCTGCCTCTTATTCTGTGTTTGTATAGCACTTTGCGCCATTTGGCCTTGGTCTTTGTTGCAACCTCCAGCTGCTGGAATACAGATCACGGGTAATCACCCACTCACACAATGAATACTGGGCGGTCACGTGAAATAGGACTTTGCTTCAAAGCCACCTGGGTTTAAACAAGCCCCACTCGCTGCTTCCGGCCACCTCTATTTTCCCATGTTCCCCAAATCCAAAAGGGAATGAAGAAGAGAAGAGAGAAAGATTTACTGGGGTAAAGATGCAAAATGATGTAGAAATTTAAAGCAGTTGGTATCAATTCTATCCTTTTAAGTAATTTTTAAAAGCTATAAATATGATAATATACCAAGAGAGCACTCTGTGAAATAGAAACTCTTTAGCCCCTGCCAAACACGCAGTGAGAGGATGCCAGTATAAATACATTCCCTTCTTTTTCTCCCCACTCTTGCCAAAGCGAGAGGGTTTGAAATTATTCATAACTCAATGTGAAAATCACACAGACACAGGGAAGCAAAGTCCTTCTCTCCATCCAAGGAAGGTAGACCAAACGGAGCTCCCGTCAAATTAGAGTGTTTCTGATTGAACTGGTCTGCCAATATTTCTTTTTGTTTTACTAAAACAAAAATTCAAAAAGCAAAGAAAGAAACACAAAAAAAAATAGTTCTCCTTGCTGGAAAGAGGACAACTGCTGTGTTAACTCTGTATGTGCTGGTGTTTTCCAGCTTGGTAGTGGAAGCAGCAGAGTGTGAGTTTAGTTGCAATATTATCCCTTGCTCGGGGTGGAAAATGCAACTGCTCCAGAAGCGGCCCCGCACCGCACACATGCTTGAGGATCACAATTCCCTTCCCTTTACATAGGGGATGGCAAGATAGTGCTGGCTGCCTCTAGCAGAAATGATGTCTCTGATCAGACCAGCCGGCAAGGAAAGTGCATGGTATCGAGGCATTTCTCCTACACAGAGTTCCTACCAATCAGCTCCATGAAGAGAATAAATTAATTAGCTCCATACATCAGCTCTAGAAAAGCCCATATAGGGCCATAATTAGGGGGTTTTATTCCTTACCCCAAGCCAAGTAGAGCCCCAAATGAACATCTACTGAACCTGCTAGTTGGTGCTTATTTAACTGCCCTGGTGACATTATTGCAGTGTAGTTATTGTCTCACCCCCTGTGAAGCAGGGCAGTGCCATTGCACCCATTTTACAGATGGGGAAACTGAGGCACAGATCGGTTCCACGACTTGCCAGAGGTCACACAGGATATCTACAGTGGAGCAGGGATGGAGATGAGTATCTTCCAAGTCTTCAGCTGGTGACCTAAGCAGAAGACCATCCTTCCCTGCCATGTTCAAGGGTCTTAGCTTATCAATCATTCAGAAACCAGCCTTGCTTTGTCCACCTTTCATACAGCATATTTCCTAGTCTGGTTAGTTTCTACGTAGACAAAGAGAAGCATAACTGGTGTTGTCAACTCTCTTGGGTCTTTTGCTGAGTCTAAAAATACTGGTTGTCTCTTTTTAAAGCCCCAGGTCCTAGAGTCCTGTGATTGTGTGTGAATCCAAACTTTGTTCAAGTAACAGTCAAGCCACCTACAAAGAAAACCTTGCTAATCTAATCCCTTCCAGATAAAAGTGTATAACATTAGCAAGCAAACGAAGAAAATGAAATGTTTTTCATTAAAATGATTGGGACTGTAAAGCCAATCATACCCTTGGTCTTTGTGGGCATAGACTCAGTATTTTTATACCTTGGGAAATGACAGCATTTTGCTCTTGCCCTCGCTTAAGAACAATGCTCTCATTGCTATCCCTCACCCGTACTGAGGTGGCTACTGCATCCTGGGAGCTAGGAAAGAGCAGGACTTAGGGGATAGCAGGGGAATACATTTCTTTGTACTCTTTTTTGGTTATCCTTGGAAGGCCAACTCCAACCAGGGCCAGAAAATAATGAATGCTATTGAAAACCAGCTGTGGTTTTACTCAAAAATGGCTTGGTAGCCTGTTGAAGCACTGCTTTATCTGAGCTCTGCAGATAATACTGGGTTTTGGTCATGGGGAACCAAAGGTCGAATGGGTGATTTTTGCAAAGTAAAATGGACTTTGCATAGGACTCCTTCAGTACCATGAGGTGCTTGGCCTGCTGCCGACTGAGCACTGTGGTGCATCTCAGCTGTGTATTGTGTACCCAGTGCATTGGGTTCACCTCACCTAGGCTATACGATATTTTTTGTAGTAAAACCAGTTTCTATTCTGTGGCTAGATGGATAGAAAGGCAGACAGAGGTCAGGGACAAGAGAAGACAGAAGGGATTTCTATACCAATTCCCAACAGACAGAGCAGCACAGCAGAGCACAGTGTAGGGACTTAAACACAGAGAGGATAAGGGCCTAGTAGGTGAGTTTGGGAAGGACCTGCCCAAGCAAACGAGTATATAATGCTGTAGTGCTCAACCTTCTAGCTCTACAGGCCAGATGAGTAACACAGGGCAAGTCAACAGGCCAGATCCTGAAGGTGGGGTTGGCCCACAGGCCGGATCCAGCATGGGGTCATCGCATGGGGTGGATCTAGCATGCTGACCTGGCCCTGTGCACCAGCTCTGCCCATAGACTCATCTGGTGTGCCACTGCAATCCAGCATGTAGAGCTGCATCATCTGGCCTTCAGGGCTCCCCATGGGTCCAGAAATTTGGCAGTGGGGTAACGATGGTAGAATTAATTGCAGATGTTCTGGGAGCTGCAGCACTTAATGCTACACCACAGGGCTATTTCGAGTAGTGCTTGATTGACACCTGCAGGTTGTTGTGGAGTCTGCAATTTTGGACACATTTACAGAATCATAGAAAACTAGGGTCAGAAGGGACCTCCAGTGGTTACATCTAGTCCAACCCCCTGCTCCAAGCAGGACCAGCCCCAACTACATCATCCTAGCCAAGGCTTTGTCCACCTGGGTCTTAAACACCTCCAAGGATGGCGACTCCAGCACCTTTCTGGGTAACCTGTTCCAGTGCTTCACCGTCCGCCTCATGAGAAAGTTTTTTTCCTAATATCTAACCTAAGCTTCCCTTGCTATAGCTAGAGCCCATTGCTCCTTGTTCTATCATCTGCCACCACTGACATCAGTCCAGCTCCATCCTCTTTTGAACCTGCCTCAGGGAGTTGAAGGCTGCAATTAAATCCCTCCTCAGTCTTCTCCTCTCCAGACTGAACAAGATCATTTCCCTCATCCTCTCCTCACCAGTCATGTGCCCCAGCCCACAACCATTTGCATTGCTCTCCGCTGGATTCTCTCCAATGTGTCCACATCCTTTCTGTCGTGGGGGCCCACATCTGGACACAGGACTCCAGATGTGGCCTCCCCAGTGCTGAATAGAGGGAAGAATCACTGCCCTCCATCTGCTGGCAATGCTCCTACCAGTGCAGTGCACGATGCTGTTTGCCTTCTTGGCACCAAGGGCACACTGCTGGCTCCTATTCATCTTATTGTCCACTGTCGCCCCCAGGTCCTTTTCTGCAGAGCTGCTGCCCAGCCAGTTGGCCCCAGACTGTAGCAATGCCTTCCATTCATCTCTTTAAAAAGTACATAATTTCAGATAATTTTAAACAGGGAGGCAAGAGCCCAAGATGTCAGGACATTTCAGAAACTCATCTTAGAAAACACACACCTGATGATGATCCATGCATCTGTACCTACATTGGCTCCAAGACACAAAATGTCTCTACAGAGCTGTTATGCAATATCATGCCAATGATTCATCTGCTAATATTCCACTGCTCTAGAGCATGTCTTTGAACAGCTCCCAGAGCAGCTCCAGAAAAGCTGCTAATGCCAATTGGGTAAATAATGCATGCTTCAACTTTGGCTCAAATGCATATTTACTTGATAGGCCAGAACATCCCCCAGGTACGTTGTACCAAGCAAACCTCAGAGGCATATCCACAAGACAGTTGGTGCATTTACAGTTTTGTCAGATACGTATGTATGTAGGTAAGTATTAAAATGTGTATTATCAGGAGGAAGTACTGTTGGGAGTGGGCCATCTCCATGTTGAAGGCAGGGAGCTTTTCCTCCGGCTGCTCCCTAGAGATCAGCGTAGCAGCATTATCCAGCCACAACAGGGTGAAGTAAGGTCAGAGTTTCAACTGTGCCTATTTTAATATGCCTTCCTTTGCAGGAAGACTACATCAGTACTTCAAAGCCTCTTCCCTGCCATAGTCACCATTGGCAGCAACACTCAAGTTTGATTCTGATTGTTTTAAGAGCAGGATAAGGAGGCATTACCTATCTGGCCATTTTCTCCCTTATTTTTTTTTCTGGGCACGTTTACACATGCATTAATGTGCAGTAATTATGGCTCATTAAGTAATTACGGCGTATTAAGTTAACTCAATGTGCCACAGTCATTGCTACTGTGCAGTAGCACCAGCGCACGTCTTTTAGGTGATGCTAATGTACAGTAGACGAATAATACCGTGCATTAGCTCATTAGCACAGCTTTCGCTGTGATGCTGTAATGCGTTGTGGAATTAGTATACTGCGCTTTTAGTGTCTTGTGTAGACGTGTCCTCTATGTATTACAAGCTATGAGTGGAGGTCGCGTAAGGTTAAGTGCTGAATAACAGACCAGGAACAAGTAATTTCCAGGAACTCTTAGTAATGGGTGGCACAAAGTGGTGTGGTCTCAGGAGACAACTCAGTCTGCATCTGTTTTGCTCCAAGATGCTTTGGCTTTATCCTCAGGTTACTTCGCCATCCTCTGGGGCTTGGTTGCATTGCTGGCATATTAGGGAAGTAAGAGGAAAGCATGGTTTTACCCATTCCCTGACCCCCAACGTGGAGGAGCATTAGCAATCCCAAGGCCTCATGTTTTCCCTTGTATGCAGGCCAACAATCAATGGGCCCTCAGGTCCCAGAGCCAGGTCTTAAAATGCCCCAGCACTTGGTGAGGCATAGACCAAATACCTCCAGCTTGTTCCTTTGCTACTGGGGCGTATGGGAGCTCCTCCAAGACTGCTACTTCCTTCCGGTAGGGACATAGACATTGATTTGCGCAGGTCCCCTCTGACCCTACATCTATGAATCTATGAATCTAAAATAAGCTGCCTCCTATTGATCCTTCTCCCAGGGAATAAATAGACTTTATAGAGAACCGGGACAAAATAAAAAAGATACAGGAAACCACAAAGATAGTTTGAGTCACAGGAGCCCCCACAATCACAGCTTTGACTTCTAATATGCTGGCTAATGCTGCGTGCACAAGGCAATGCGTCTTTGTTGTCACCGTCTTCGCTAATACTAATCAGTCCCTATGAGGATGTGCTAATGGGAGATCGAGTTACTAAACAGTTGCTATAGATGGAAGAAAATGAAAAGAGAGGGAGAGAAACAGGTTAACTAACAACTGCCGCTCAGTATTGGCCACTGAGGCTAAGTTCACTTTTGATCTTCACTAATTTCTTCTGGGTGTACTCTAATTTCCACCAGACCTCCCATATTATCTCCACCCAGACACCATATATGTCCAAGCCTGAATCCAAACCGTGTGTGTATGGCATACAATAAGTAATTATTATTGCCACAATCTCCAAGGTCCTGACACTTGTTTTCCATGTCAGCATATTGACGGTCTGTTCACAACCCTAATTGTGTTGTTAGTGACCTTTGTAAACTAATCTGCTACAGCAAGTGGATTAATTAATTTCTTATATGCAGGTTGAAAAAAAAATCTAAATAAATTAATAAATAAAAAGACTAAAATATGAGATTGGTAATAAACAGCATGCCTGACTGCAAAATATTGGTTTAAGAATTCTAATGATGGACATGATTTATTAATGCCCTTGTCTGAATTTGTTGCTGAGAGCATTATGTATGCCTCAGTAGGATTTGACTTGATTTGTTGAATAAAAGCCAAATAGACACAGGCATGTAATGAAACATACTACAGTTTCTAAGTCCCATCTATTTAATATCTGGGAGAGATTTTCCGTCTGCTCCATCTGAGTATGGCTTTTCCATATAACTTCATTATTAGCAAAGAGAAACAATTCCAAAAACATTTCTGTAGTCTCCTGTGATCAACAGAAGCCACCCTACCAAAGCTGATTTGAATATATTCAAGCTGAATGTAAAGTGAAGAGCACCAAACTACATTTATATAACTCCCTACGGAGAGGAGAACAAGAAAAGGCTATAGACCTCAGTGAAGGCACAACTAATTAAACTGCATAGCTTTATTTGGATTTCGTATTCAGATGCCTTCACATATGTACCTGCTTTTCGAGAACAAGACTCCCATGCAAATTAAATGTGCATCAAAGTGAGGAAGATATACAGGCTGTATTTATTCTGTATGAGTACCAGCAGTCTTCTGAGGGAGAGCTTTACTAGCCTCCCCTGGATTTACATGCTGTTTTACATTTCCCTGGTTCTTTTGGTGATAGTAAACTAAATAAATACAACAACAAAATCCTACCATTTGGGCTACTTATTTAACTTATTTATTAGAGATAATGAAAACCACTTTTTAAAAGTAAAAAGAACCCTAAAAAAATATCTACCCTCTAGGGGCTTCTCATATTTTGAAATGGGTCTGGGAATATCTAAATGTTGTATGAAATGTTTCCCATTACTGATGTATAATATTTGCAATGCTTCCTTTCAATTTTTCCTAATGGAAAACTCTGATGAAAGCAAAGTTTTCTGAAGGAAAAGATGGGTTTCCCAGGGGAAAATGATTCCTTTGAAAAATGTGTGACTGATCTTCCTATTAATTACAACCATAGTGCTAGGGCAACTCAATTTTTGGGTTCCTAGCTTGGAAAATATGAGGCCTGTTTAGCAAAGGTACAAAGTCTCTGCAACTTTACATCACAATAAAAAACCTCATTCGTATCCTAATTTATGCCATCCAATAGCTGCCACTCAATTTGGCTGAATGCAAATATGACGACACTTGCCGTGGACTGGAGGGTTTTGTAGTCTTTTAGGTTTATTGACTTTACATGCAATATACTGATAAGAAATTTTTGCAGTTATAAAGCCTTACTTCAGCTAAAGGACTCCTTTTCATATTCCCTTTTTCTTATACAATCATGACTTGTGATGAATAGGCAGGGTAATATCAGTTCTTGATATAAATCTATGACAAGTTTTAGCTAATGCTTTTGGGTGACTTCAGGATGGGACTGGCTTTGGAAATCTGTGGAAATTGAGCACCTAATTTCTGTATGCACTTTGGAAAATCTCATGCTTTTAAAATAATGTACCTGTATTTCCCCACATATTACATACTCCTTTTTACCAAACATCAGCCTTCCAGAATTGGGATCTGTGTCTTAAAACGGGGATTGGATTTTCTGCCCAGAATAGGAGCATGGAGATGCTTTAAAATGACGGCTGGTTCCTTTCCTCCTTTTCCTTCCAGAAACCATGTGGAGGAAGGGCAGGATCCAGTAGGGGAAGATCCAGGGCGGGTTCAGGGGTACAGGCATGCTCTACTTTGATTCCTGCTCCTCCCAAAGTTCAAAGCCAACTGCCTGGCAGCAGCAGTGACATTTCTATCCAGGTAGTGCTGAGGGAGGTAGTTGACTTCATGCCTCATTATAATCTACCAGCCTCCTGCTAATTGCTCTACACTCAATAGGTGCTAATGACCCCATGTCCTTTTCAGTGCTATTGATGTTCCACTACTAAATCCATCCTTTGTTTAGCAACTGTGCTCTCTGTTAGCTCCTCTGGTCTCTTTTCACCTCCTTTCACAACCTTGCAGTCTATTTTCAGCGTTTTGCAAAATCCTGGATCTGCCCACAGTTCCAGTCTTCAGCAGCAGTGATGGTTTCAGCTTTTGGCAGAGCAGCGGCTGCTGACAATTCAGCTGTGAAAGGGTTAAAACTGTATCTTTTGCCTAAGTAGGAAAGGGAGAGGGAATGAGCTGTAGATTTGCCGCTATCCTTCCTCTCTATGCCCTTAACTTTGGGAAAAAACCCACTTTTTTCTTCATTCTGCCTTCCCCAAAACAAGGTCCATGTCTTATTTGGAGCTACATGGCTCAAAATAAAATACAGTATTGTAGCTTTTAAACAATACGTGGTAGCCTCACCCATCAGCATTATGCAGCCACGTCAGGGTTGGAACAGGGCAATTGTTTAACTACGAACAAAAATACTATTTAACAAATGCAAATCCACAGAGCCAAGCGACAGCCTCCTCGTTAACTGAGTTCAAAGTTATTAATCCACCTCTCAGTTTGTAGAGCAGGCACTTCTCAATAATGCGTGGCATTGTTTGCGTTTCTCCACAAGAGCAAGTAAAAGGCATGACTCTATGGCATTTCAGGAAGAATTTATGGCTAACCTTCTAACGAGCCCCTTACCACTGATTATTCCCCTCTATTCAGCACTGGTGAGGCCACATCTGGAGTCCTGTGTCCAGTTTTGGGTCCCCTACTACAGAAAGGATGTGGACAAATTGGAGACAGTCCAGCAAGGGGCACCGAAAATGGTTTGGTGCCTGGGGGACATGACTTGTGAGGAGAGGCTGAGGGAAATGGGCTGATTCAGTCTGGAGAAGAGAAGACTGAGAGGAGATTTAATAGCAGCCTTCACCTCCCTGCAGGGGGGTTGGTTGCAAAGAGGATGGAGTTGGGCTGTTCTCAGTGGGGACAG
Source organism: Alligator sinensis (assembly GCF_000455745.1). Lineage (NCBI taxonomy): Eukaryota > Metazoa > Chordata > Crocodylia > Alligatoridae > Alligator > Alligator sinensis. The sequence continues at coordinate 3,115,822 of NW_005841986.1, forward strand.
ATGACAGGACAGGGAGCAATGGGCTCAGGCTGCAGCAAGGGAAGTTGAGATTAAATATTAAGAAAAAATTTCTTACTAGGGGGGTGGTGAAGCACTACAACAGGTTACGTACAGGGAGGAGGAATCTCTGTCCTTGGAGGTTTTTAAGACCCAGATAGAAAAGGAGGAATCATCTAGTTGGTGCTAGCCCTGTTTTGAGCAGAGGGTTGGACTAGATGAGCTCCTGAGGTTCGTTCCCACTCTAATTTTCTATGACTATGAATAAAGTAGTTGCCTGTGGCTAACACACAAGCGGGGATTTGGCTGCGATTCCAGAACTAGCCATGAAAACAATTCGCTAAATTCTTTAAATGGCTCAGGACCTGGGTTTTGCATTTCATGAGAAATACCATGATCATGCAACATAGCCCTAATGCGATCTGAGAACACTAAGCATGGAAAATTGCTGTCTTTCTGAGTCTCCAGGACAATAACGTCTGAGTGATTCTTCACAAAACACTGATCCAACCCATTACCCCTTTGTCAGAGTCTGTAGGGACTCATAAGCAGGTTGCACGGCAAGCCTGTTTCAAGTCTACTGCTGAAACGTGCAAAACCCATTACATGGCATCAGCCCTCTGAGTCCTCCGAGGAGGCAAATGAATATGTCCAATAATGATTTGATTGTCGATTGAGTTCTTTGAGAGATGGGCATAGAGTTTTCTAGGTCACCACACATTCTCCGTGCCAATCTCAAATACGCAGCTGTCTCTGCCTCCTTCACATGCATCCACATTTCTCTAGTGCTTCAGACTAATGTGTGTCTATTTTCGTCATCTTCCCAGAAGAATTTTTGAAACGTCAGAGGTATCCTGTCTATCCTATTGAGTTATATGGAGCTCATTATTTGGTCATGAAAGTATTCTGCATTCTTTAATACATGTGTATTCACGATCTCCTTGTGTAGTAGGGCAGTGCTCTTGCCTCTATTTCACAGCTGAGGAGCTAAGAGGAGGTCGAAGAGGTGGGATTACATCCTGACCCCAAATCAGAGAAAGATGGAGGGCAAAAAAGAACTGGGGTCTTTCACAGAGACTAAATATTTGGAGATACAGCATGAGAGAGAGGCCTCTCTTATGAGAATTATTCGGAGATACAACCAGAGAGAGGTCTGGCTTCGTGGCCTAACTCCACTACAGCCCCACGTGGAAGGAGAGCTCTCCCTGCTGCCTGGATCCTGGTCTCTCAGAGGCTGGGACGTAAGCAATGTCAGCCCCATCCCTCTCCTTTTCATTTCCAACTGTTCAGCTCCGGCGGATGCAGTTCCTGGGTACCGAGCTCTCTTCATGCCCTGCACAGGGATCCTGGGAGCCTAGCACTGGGATCTGAGTTCAGCTGGGCAGCAAGACTGCATTATGGGTTCGGCACGAATGCTCCCAGCATTGCAACCCCTTGGCCTTCTCAGTGAATTGAACATCAAGTTGACACGAAAAGTTGGTGGTGGAGCAGAGGGCCGAATGTAGCTCTTCGGGGTCCAAGGCTTTATTCTCTGGTTAAGGATCCCATCTTGCTGTCCACATCGAGCAAAGGAGAATTAAAATTGCTTTTTAGGACAGGCTCTGTCCAGCACAGGCCAGTGGAGGAGGTGATGTACTTGTCAGTCCCTCCAACTCTCCAAGAAACCTCATAAATCACAGGGAAGATCGTTGTGAATGCAAAGGAAACTTCCTAAATACATCACCTCCTTGCAGCTTTCTTAACGGCCCCATGACAGAGATGAAGAGAGGTTTGAGGGCAGAGGTGACCTCCCGTGAACTAGCCCAGTCTGTGGAGCTCAGCTTGCGAACCCTGCTCTTAAGTTAGATCACCAGCTGTGAAGAAGCATCCCTTCTTTCCCCAGACACATCAATACCGCCTGTCCCCATGTGATCGCTCGATTTCTTTTTATAAGTCTTCCTTTCAAAGGCCTATGCTGTTTAATGACAATTTTTTTTGGATATAGTGGTAGCAGGAAGGAAGTGTCTTCACTTAACAGGTTTAATCTCTTAAGCAGTTCAGTTGCCTTTTGCATTTGACCTTCTACTCTTTGAGGTGTTTAGATATTTTGTACCACGATCAGATCTTCATTGCTTAAGGACGCATCTGAAGTGCCACAGATTTAATCTATTTTCCATCTGCCGGATTAAGAAAAAAAAAAAGTACCCTGTCAACCAACTTATCTGCTTAACCCTTAGGTTAGTTGTCATCAAAGATTTATTGATGACCCCAAAGTGTTTTTAAAAGGAGAGTCTCTCTATCATCTCCATCTTGGTGATGGGAACAAGGAGGTATTGAAAAGTTAAAATGACTTGGCTGAAGCCACCAAAGGAAAGACATAGTGGAGCTGGGAGGACTCTGGCTTCCTGATGCTGAATCCAGACACGGTTCTTTGGGTAGATGTGCTCTCTTGTATTAGATCAGCTAAATAGTTGGAAAAAATGGTGCTTTGCAAGCTTTCAGGCACAAACACCTGATGCCGAGTCTATCTGCGGGCTTGTAGTCCCATTAGCTGTGCTGTGAAAAGGCTGTTCCCTACCTCCTTATGGAAATAATGACATTGGACCCTACATCATGCTCACTTGACCTTGCCAAGTAGCACTTGATGCCTGTGAGTGCTTGGAAGAGAGCAAAGCAAGCACTGGTGCTCTCAGGATGAGCTCTGCCAGGCAGCTACCAGGGGCCAGGCACCTAGGACAGAAGGGACCTGTGCCCTCCTTGAGAAGTGTCCATCACTTGTATGAAAACCCCCTTCAGCTCTCACACTAAGCTGCCAGGGGCCTGGAGGGAATATCTGAGCCCAGTAAATAGCACCAGGACAAAGGCATAAAGAAGCATAAATGATCTATTCATGAATCAGGGGGAATAGGAAATGTAAGGGAGGTAATTTCTGGTTAAATCTACAGTGCTGTTCTGTTCCTTTCTCTGCTTTTCTTCTTATAACTATATCCCTCCTTTATTATTATTCCCTTTCCTCTCCATGACCTAGGACCCTACGGGGGCAACATCATTTTTTAAGCTGAGTCTAAGTTTAGACTAAAACAGCAGCTAGTCTACAATAGTCTTCCTCAGTACCGTAGAGGTGCCCATCGCTATTGCTTTGGGAACGACCCCGTCGTAAGGGTCGATAGCTAATTTATGCAGTGCCGTTGTGATGACTCCATCACGAGATCTCAAAGCATCCCAAGTAATGAATGTTGTGCTGATACTTTTAATATCCCAATAGGTCTTCATTTCTTCTATACTTTCCTCACACACTCAATTAAACATTCTCGTCCAATGGAAAAATGCATCACGGAGGACTGTGTTTTCTTTGTTTACAAATGCATGATCTGACCTGCTTTTCCAGCATATAGGTTGTGAACAGTAAGGGCTGAAAAAACACTTATAATTTGCTACCTTCTAAAGTTTTCCTAAAAGACGCTCTTTTTTCTCCCATCTGTTTCTGCCTATATATCTCCTGTTGTCTGCCTCATAACTTACTCTTGATAGGAATATATTCTTCATTTGCTTCAGGAACTTCATCCAAGCTCCAGTCAGTCTGTCTTCTTTCTCTCAATAATTTGCTATCATTAAACACTTGTGTTCCAAGATATCCTCAATTGCTCTCAACCCTTTTCCTGCATCTTTCTGTGAAAGCCTGCCCACACCTGAGTTCATGTCCACTGCATTATACAGTGCTGGCTTCCTCCTAGCTGTTCTCTCCCACTCCTTAAATATATAGTTTTATTTATTCATCCAGGAATATGGTACTCTGCTACACCAATGAACAGGACAGAGATCTGAGTGTACAGATATATTCTTCCCCTCTATTCAGCAGTGGGGAGGCCACATCTGGAGTCCTGTGTCCAGCTGTGCGGCCCCCACTACAGAAAGGATGTGGACACATTGGAGAGAGTCCAGTGGAGTGCAACAAAAATGGTTGGGGGTCTGAGGGACAGGACTTGTGAAAAGAGGCTGAGGGAACTGGGCTGATTTAGCCTAGAGAAGAGAAGACCGAGGGGGATTGAATAGCAGCCTTCACCTCCCTGCAGGGGGGCTGCAAAGAGGATGGAGCTGGGCTGTTCTCAGTGGGGGCAGATGACAGGACAAGGAGCAATGGGCTCAAGTTGTAGCAAGCAAAGCTTAGGTTAGATATTAGGAAAAAACTCTCTCACGAGGAGGGTAGTAAAGCACTGGAACAGAGAGGTGGTGGACTGTCTATCCTTGGAGGTTTTGAAGACTTGGGTAGACAAAGCCCTGGGTGGATGATCTAGTTGGGACTGGTCCTGCTTTGAGCAGGAGTTTGGACTAGATGAGACCGCCTAAGGTCTCTTCCAGCCTTAGTTTTCTATGGTGTTAGAGTATGTGTGTGTGTGTGTATTTATTTATTGCTTTACCTGTCTTTTGCAGAGTGTTATTAAGCTCCAAAAGTAATCTTTCTTCAGTTCTTTTCCTTCCTTTCTTTATCACAGACCTTTTTCTTCTGTAGATTTAATGTCCAATACTATTGATATGTTCTTTTATCACATATCTTTTTCTATCCCCTGGAACATTTGTTCAAGTCCTTTTCAGTATCTGAAGAGATGCACACTTGTTTAACTCAAATGTCATTCTTATATCCTTTGGAAAATAATTTACAGTTTTAACCAGTGGATTGATTAATCTCAGTCTTATTCTGACCACATAGTTTCAGGTTGTTCTTGTAAAACAAATGTAAAAGAAGACTCCTTTCTTTAACCCTTAAGCAGCCATTCTTTGCATATCTCTGCACTGCAAATAATGAACAATGGTTACAGGGAGTCACCTGGGAAGATCACAGCCTCTACTTTTCTGTTGTCTAATATTTTACAGTTGCATCTGAGATATAGCTTTGAGTTCAGAAGATAATAGCACTGCTTGTCTGAGTCACCACGCCCAAGATGAATGAGGAAAAAACAGCATACACTCACATTGCTGTGAGTATCTTATGCAGCTGGGTTTCCTATGCAATGCAGAGAGAGCCAAGTCTTCACTGGCTGACTGTGGAAAAATCAAGAGAAGATATAGGGAAAAGGAACAAGGGATGACAGGACAAGGAGCAATGGGCTCAAGTTGCAGCAAGGGAAGTTGAGGTTAGATATTAGGAAGAATTTCCTTGGTAGGAGGGTAGTGAAACGCTGGAGCAAGTTACCCAGAGAGGTGGTGGAAGCTCCATCCTTGGAGGTGTTTAAAGCTTTGGCTGGGATGATGTAGTTGGGGCAGGTCCAGCTTGGAGCAGGGGGTTGGACTAGATGTGACCTCCTGAGTGCCCTTCCACGCCTCACGTTCTATGATTCTATGATGATTGCATCAAACTGGGCACATCTACATGCTTTATATGAGGTTAGAGCTAATTACTGTGCAGCAAGTGTCCTTGTCTACACATGCAGATGCTTACCGCGCAGTGATTTGCTCAAATCCTGAGTAAATTTGCTACCTGTTAATACAAGGAGCAAATATACTAGGGAGTAATTACTGCACAGTATGGCATGTGTAGACAGCTGACTGGGAGCAAATGTGCTCCCGGTCAGCCAGGCAGCAGGCAGTGAGAGATTGCTCCCTGCCCAAGGGAGCTGTCTGCTGCTGGGGCAGGGAGCAATGTTCCCCTACCCTGGCAGCAGGGAGCATCCAGGCCTTGCTCCATAGTTGTGGAGTAGGGGCTGGAAGATTCTTATCTCCCAGCCCCAGATCCGCAGCCTCAGTGCAGGCTGGGAGATTTTTATCTCCCAGCCTTGGCTCTACAGTTGTGAGCACAGAGCAGGGCCTGGGAGCTTCCTGTTGCTGGAGCTGCCCCTTGCTGCTGCAGGGTACCCGTGCAGGGGTGGCAGGGGTGGGAGCAAACTGCTGCTATGAGCAGCAAATCTGCTCCTGTTTCCCCATATGTATAGATGCCTCTCCTGGGGTGGGTTTACTCTAGAGTAAATTACTCTGGAGCATTTGCACATGTAGACACACCCACTGATGACATACTATTTCTTAGCTAGAAGAGGTGCTGAATGTACATAAAGAGAGTTCATGAGTTGGCCAAGGAAAGTGAATTGTTGCAAATTTTTTCTGGGCAGCAGCTGACTGAACAAGTTAAGCTCTTCGTAAAGATGGGATATATCTCACACATATAATGTAATCATTTTGAAAGAATGATGTAATGAGGGGATGGCTAAAGAGATCATGCAGGTGCACAGCCCTGGCAGTATCAGGAGATAATGGTTTCCTCCTAAAAGCATCTTTGGCTCACCTGGCCTCTTAAACAACAGGCGCAAAGGAATGAAAGCAATAGAGGTGAAACAAGAAAGAAAATGTAGGTGTGTTCTTGTCAAATTAGTGTTCTGCGCCAGTGCGGTATATGGATAAGAAACAGTTCACCCAAGTCACTGACTATTAATAAATTCTTGGGAGTAATCAAAGTCAACACAAGTTTACAGAGTTGTAGCAAGATGCAACGTCGGTAGAAATGGGAATCGGTGGGAGAGAGGGAAATAAACCTTTGCCATAGACAAGGCATCACTTGGAAACCTGAAGGAGTCTGGGAGTCCAGTGGTTAAGATAAAGGGTGAGCTTGATGGATGAGATGAAGAAGGTGAAATGGAGAAGCAGATCAATAACAATGGAATTGCAGGATATATTCTGAAGCTCCTATCATAACCCTGAAGAAGTTAGAAAGGAATTGAAGCAGGAGTTGTCAGTACAGTCAGAAAAATTAACGAAATATAGAGCGAAGCAAAACTATTACCAGCAAAGCAAGCGGTATGAAAATGACCAGAGGAAATGTTTCAGAGATGTGGAGCAGAGGGATGAGAAGAAGATGATGATAAATGAATAAAGTATGATTGATTTTTAAGGGGGAAAAAACTATGGAAAAGGAAGGCATCATATAATTCTCCAGTAAAGTGGATTGAAAAGATAAAGTATGAATGGAGTGGTGCAATTTATCAAATGCAGAGCAGATTACAGATGAGGGTATACAAGAAGACCGAGACATTTATCTAATTGGCAAGCACTAGGCATGATGGACTCCTCTGAAGAATTTAACAAATGCACATCTTCAGCATCAACTTCACCTACAAGGAGCAGAGGGAAAAGGTGTGCCGTCCTGGGTGGTAGAGGGAAAGACTGTAGTCATTAAATGGAACATAAGCCTGTAGCGTCAGCCGTTTCCATTCCTAAGACCTACTGCTTGCTTGCCTACAGTCTGGGATCACTGGTGAAAACTCATTTGAGCGTGTTTGAAACCAGCGCAACGTTCTCCAAGAACAGAAAGGATTTGGGTGTGCAATAGGGGCCAACCGTCTTCTGACTGTAGAAAAGTCTCTAGGAACCAGTGCCAGAAGAAAGCACAGGAATCTTTCGCTTGTTGGGTAGATTATGTGAATGCATATGCTAGTGTGTCGCATGAGATTAATTATTGACTGTATTGTTCTTATTAGCACTATTAATAACAAGGACCCTCATTGAGAGATTGTTGGATCAGAGTTTTATGCCCGAAATATCTCCCATGGACAGTTTAATATCACAAATGGACACGAGTAGCACCAGGCAATGCTGAGACCATTACACTTTGCCATGATGCCTACCCCAAATGTACATGGTTAGGCACCGAGTTGGGCTGTAACCACTGCTTATTGTGCAAAGGGGAGCGTTAAGAGTAATTTGATGCAAAAAAATTGCAGGCTTTTGGAAGGTTTTCTCCCAGGGATGAAGGGCACTATAGGAGACAAAGCCAAGGGGCTTGTGGTGTTATAGGCAACTCAGGCTAACATCTCTGGGGGAACAGGTGAGCGATGGCTCAATAATATGTGATAGATAAGACCTGTGACTTGCATTATTGATCAGGGCAAAGATTGGAGGGGAAAAAAGTCTGACTGGATTTGGCTTACTGCTTTAATAATAGTGGAGAAATAGAAAGATAAATCAAGAAAAGAGAGTGTCAGGAGCTGTGTCTGAGCAGATACCACACAGGTTGCAGCCAAAGCCGCAAAGGGCTCAAAAGGCTTAGTGGGCAGAGAAAGAGCCTGAACGGCACTTCTTCGTTCATTTTATTGCAACAGCAGAGTGAGAGGTTTTTTATTGTCATATCAGATTTACATGGTAAAATTTAATGTACTGCTTGTCAGCTTTAAATACTGGAAGCATCAATAAAATGTCAAATTATACTTGACTTCAAACCTAAGCAGTTATAAAAATGCAATACAAATTTACAATCATTTAGTTTTCCTTTTTTTCCACAATATAATCCCATTATATATTTTATGGGGGGAGCTAAACTTCCTTCAACCCCCCGACTTTTCTCTTTCCTTAGAATCCAGTGATTTATTAACATTTACATCATAATTGAAATGCGTTTCCCTGAGAAATCAATAGCGCAGGACTAGAACTGGGAACAAACTTTTTAATTATGGCTCTGAAGTGAGGTAATTGTGGTTTTTAATGGCTCATACATCTGCTTGAAAGATCATCTGAGCTTGTTCAAAGTTTTGAGAGCAATAAAATCAATTTTTTGGACAGTCAGCTAGCACAAAGGGATGGCATTGATGCTAATTGGAGTGTAGGGCATAATATCTCCTAATGTATTTGTGAACCATTTTACGCGTTGAGGTTTCAGGTCAGGAATCAGTCAGGGGTGCATCAAAGGAGATGTCTATGGAGCCTTCCATTCAATTGTAATGGTAAAATATATAAAATTTCAAAGGTGCTTGAATGAGAGTGTGGGTGGTCCTTCTGGGGCATTGCATGAACCTTTCCTTTCTGGAAATTTGATTTCTGATGCCTACTCCACTTCTTACAGACTTCCCCCTCTGCAACATCTGGACGTCAAAACATGGTTACTGTGAATGAAGCAGACTGGTTCTGAGCAGAATCAGTTTTCTCTCTGAAAACATGACATTTCCAAGTGCTCCGGAAAATGATCGATTTGCCAAAAAAGGAGAAATTTCAAGATACACCAAAGCTAGTGGGATGCAATTGTGAAAGAATGTCACAAATATGCTCCTCGGAGAAAAAGAAAACCTTGCAGCTCCAACTAGAACTGTCAGGGGAAATTCAGCTATACTGTGATAGCATAGGTGGAGGGAGAAAAAAGTATTTGCAGGGGGTGGGGGGGGGCGTTGAGCACGCGTTCATGCATGCACACATGCACCTGCCCCTTCAAGCAGGTAAGTCTGTGGGGGAAGGGATGGGAGGAGAGAGAAGGCCCATAGTGGGGCAGATCGAGGCCCCTGCAGTAAGGGAGGGAGTGGGGCAGGGCAGAGGCTGGGGTGAATGAGGACCCGGGGATGGGGCAAGTTGTGGGAGGGTCAGAGCCTGGATGGCTTGTCCAGGGGCGTGGGGGGCCTCCTGCTGCTGTGTGCACCCCAGGGAAGGCCTGGGGGGCATGTGCCTCCCCCAATCTGTGCACAGGGCAGGGGCAGGCTGCCACTGGGCTCTGTGCCCTGCTGCCGCTGCCACTGCCACTGCCTCCAGAGCCGCGCAATGCCATGTGCATTCCACAGCTGGGCAGGCAGGGGACATGGCACAGCCGAGCAGCAACAAGCACGTGGTGTTGTGCAGATCCAGAGGCAGCAGCAGCAGGGCGTAGAACCCAATGCACAGCGGCAACCCACCTCCATCCTGCACACAGTCTGGGGGGGCATGTGCCTCCCAGGCCTCTCTGGGGTGCACAGTGGCAGGAGCACCCCTGTACCCCTGGATGATCCTCCTGGGCTCTGAGTGTCCTATGACCCGGCTTGGTGGGGGCCCCATTCACCCCAGCTGATGCTGCTTCTTCTGCCCCAGTCCCTCCCTCACTGTGGGGGCCTCAATCTGCCTCCCCCAAAGTCTCTTCCCCTTCTCAGAGTAGACTGATACTTGCCTGCCAGTGCTGGGCAGTGATCCACACGCAGGGTTGTGATCCTGGCTGAGTGTGTGTCCCTCCCCACCTCTGCTGCAGCCACCCACAGCCAGGCTGCCCTGTGGCCCTAGCCACTGCCCAGTGTTTGGGTGGGTTAAGCCCCACTAGCCTCAGCCTTCACCACCTATGTGTGATACCTAGCACTTTTGGAAGCTTCTAATGTTACTTGTTCACTGATCATTAATCAAAGGCATCCAGTGTTTAAATTTATGCTACAGTGGGCATGTCTACACACGATGCTAACTGTGAAGTAGCCTAATTCTACTGTGCATTAGTGTGCAGGGCAAAAACCATGCTAATACGCTAACATGCAGTAATATTAGGCTATTGCACAGTTGGTGTCACTGAAGAGCCATGCACTGGCACTACTGCACAGTAGCACCAGTTACTGCACATTGATTTAGTACTTGGTTTTACAAGTGCTCGGTAACTATGGTGCATTAATGAACATGTAGATGTGCCCAGTAGCTTTGAATGGCTCCAACATCAAGATGCCATTATGCCAAACACATGGTAGGAGGCAATGCCTGCCCTTATGGATGCTAGGAAGTCATACGGCTTGCTTATGGCCACACAAAATACACACCAGTGATAGAGAAGGGCACAGAACTTGACTCTCCTGAACCTTATCTCCTGGACATCCCTGCCTCACCGAGCTGTGCTTTGCTGTCCCCTTGTTCTCTCTGGACATGAGAATTATTTATGATGAAACTACACTTCTCAGCTTGCACAACCCACGTGAGCCAGCGGCACTTTATAACCCTGATCCCCTATTAGTGGCCTGGGGATCTCAGATCAATGCTGTGAGAATAATTTTGAGTGATTGCTTAACTGAGGCAACTCTCCAGTATCCCTGTTTTACCAGCAGATATACCACCTTAAAAGGATTAAATAATGTTTACCAGAGGCAATTCCAACTTTCCTTTAGAGCTACTTCTTATGCAAGGAATTTCTTACAGCAGAAATTGCATGAAACCCTTAAAAAAATACTCTTGCTCCTCAAGCATTTATCTCTTAACATTTATGGAGTCTTGTATATATCCCAGTTGGAAAATTGGCTTTAGTTGTGCCAAAGAAATCCCCTTGTAGGTTCAGCTGGAGAAGGATCTTAACTGTCTGGTCTTATGTTCTTAGCCATAGCCTGGCTGTGAATTGCTTAAATGCTGACCCCAAGAACCATGTTTCAGCCGTGCTGCAACAATTAGATGTATATAATCACTCCACCCAGCACCGTGTGTACACATGCATCGGTATATATGTCACTGTCTGAGCAATATGTTCATATAACCCATATCAGGAAGGCCTTTGTTTCCACGAAGGACTGATCCACACAAGAAATGGATGAGTCCTTATTCTTCCGATTCTTCGACTCAGGCAGTGTTTCAGTGTTTCAGGCTTTCAGTGTGGAAGGTTTCAAATGCCAACCCTGTTGTCAGCGCAAGTGCCTTCAGAGACGGAAAGGATAATGTGATGATGGCTAGCCGCAGTTTATCTTCCATCAACACAGGCATTTGTACTTCAGGTGCCCATCATTCCTGGGTAAATCCTTTCCACCATATGGACAGAGTGGATTATGAGGTTGATTGGCAGCTAATATCCACTTGTGGAGAGGATATACAAAGCCACCAGGAAGGGAGCACAGTATAAAAGGCTCTTTACCTCCAAGAGCTGGCTTGGTCAAATAGATCCCTGCCTGAGACAAACCCCATGATGGATTTTTTGGGGGATAAAAGAACAGGAAAACTATTACATTTTACTTTTTTCCTTAATATGGTACGGCATGAGTGGCTTTTTATTTTCCATTTCACTGGTGTTTGTAGAGTCTTTTCTTCCACAACCACCACCCTGACAAACCTGTCACCAGAATTTGCAAAGTGACAACTATTGGTACAAGTTGCAGAAGCAACTAAAGCAGAAGCAAGTAAAGCCCAGTGGGTTAGGAGCACCTTCAGAGACTGAGGAACGATTTCTACCAGCCCAGTGCAATCAGTTTTAGTTCCTGGCGATAATCTATTGGGAGAAAATAAAATCCCAAACTCTGCAATAAGTGGCCACTTCATCATTTAAATCCAGATAGCTGCCCCCAAAGTTCCTTCGCCCTTTGGGAACATTTTGGATGCTGCTCTGCTGTGTCATCTGACTTGAATCTCAAGAAGAGCATCCCCTGAGACAAGTGATATATACTGTTACAAAATGAGATCCCTAACCTGACAACCCAGTGAAAGCTGCTCCTGACAGTAAATGCTTCAGAAAGACATGAGGGAATACCCTTTGCCTCTGAGAACTACTGTCTGGGGAGAAACAGCTAATCTTAAAACAGAAGAATGGTCACAACCCTGTTGGATAGTCAAACAGTTTGAGCTTCTCCAGAGAAGGCAACTTGAAAAGGCCTCTCATGCATATCAAGATGGAGCAGCGGTTTGAAGAGTTGGAGTTGGTCTCCTGGGTTCTGTGTTAGTTTTCTCCTGGACATATTGATGGTATGGGTGATCTTGGACAAGTCACTCAGGCTAAGACTTTCCAAAGTTCCCATTCATTTTTGATGCCCAGTGTGAAATTACACCCAACTCCATCTACAAACAGCAGGGAGCTCGGGGTCTCCAAAGTGATTTGCTCACTTTGTGCTGAAGTATGAATTATTTTGGAGTTGCAGCTTGGCCACATTTGGGGTCAAGTGAGCTACAGCTCCTGGATACAGGATGAATGGTCTGGGAATCAAGAGGTGGGTCATTGCATTTGAATTGGAGACCTATGTCATTGCAAATGAGATTTTCATGCCACGTGGCTAGAAACAGAATGGAGGTCATGGTATCTATCTTACTCATTTAACCCCTGACTGGAATACATATGGCAAAGTTCCTTATATCTTGCATTACCTGGGCATACACTGAATGCAAGATGGATTTGTACTTCTGCAAGGGCAGCATTACTGTTTAAGGGTGCATCTATATGTGTGCTTAACTGCGGAGTTGACTCATTAGCTCTGCAATAAATCATCAGAGTCTACATGTGCACCATATTAAGGTTCAGGAAACTAATTAAATCTGCTGTAGGATAGTACTATCTGGGACAAGTACTATCCTACAGCAGCAGAGTAATTATGAATGCTCAAATGCAGGTGTAGACTATGACTGGGGTTGGCCGGGGCCTAAGGGTGCTACAGTGTGGGGGCTCCCCTCCACTTAGCCCTAAACTAGCACCCGTGTGCCCCAGTCAGCTACTCTACCACCCTCCACCACCACCCAGAGCCCAGGGCTGACCTCCAAGCCCCCTCTGTAGCATGAACTGAACTAATGTAGCTGATGTTAACATACAGTGTAATAATAGTGACATGTAACCATGTTAGTCTTGTCCTGTAAGCAACTTGAAAACTCCATTTTGTATCCTTCTGCTTGACATAAGTGAATGAACTTTGCATAGCCTTTATGTATGAGTGTGTGTAAAAGGGCAAATGGTGAGAGAATGGCATAGAAACAGGAGAAGAAGATTTAACTGTTTATGTCAGCAACAAGGTGCCAAATGTACGTTACCAGTCGGTACACTAATTAATGAATAGCTGAAGTATCCCTTTTAGGCCCAGGGCACAAAGGAGATAATGAGAAGAAAGAATGCACCCATATTGCCAGATCAGCAGCAAGAACACTCCAAGGCTGAGATAAGCTGAAGACAAAAGAATAACTGAAAAAACAGAAGCTGGGTATGGAAAAACCCCAAAGCACTGAAACAAAGGATGCCAGTCCCTATAAAAGAACACTTTAAAAATGCCAAGTTGGGTGAGTCTCTTTTATCAGAGCACAGATGCATCAGTTCACCCTGCTCCAGCTGTTATTTTCAAATCTGCTATCTTCAAATGATCATCATCTACTCAATAAGCCCGGGTTGGCCACCCTGGGCTGATATTGAGCAACTATTGCTGGTAACTATATCTGGTGTATGTGTGGATGAAAGATTTGTTTTGTGTATGTGTATGCCTGTGTGTAATGATGTGTATGATGATTTGTGTGTGTGTCTATGAATAGTGTGTCCGAACCTCTATGTCTAACTTATGTAATCAATTAACGTAGCACCCTGCCTTATCCCCCTTTATAAAGTTTTGCTCGTGATTTGAGCAATTGGCAATTTGAGTAACACCTGCGCTCCACCCCAGCTCAAATTGCTGCAGCCCCAGGTGCATGTGGAGATGCTGAGCCTGGGAAGCAGCTGAATCTGGCACTAACTGCTCCAGAATTTATTCCGGCTCATTAGTAGCACGTGTAAATGCACCTACAGTGTCCGATTCCACAGGACAGCTTGAAAACCTGAGGAGAGGGGCAGATTTTCTCTCTCCCTCAGCCTAAGCAGTGGTTTGAGAAAGCAGCTGGGCATAATTGTGGAGGTAGGCAAAAATGATAAAGGAGCTGGGATGCAAGCGGTACAAAGAAAAGCTTAAGGAACGGGGTGTGTTTCATATGGAGAAAAGAAGATGATTAAGGCAGGGGGGAGGCACGATAGAAATTTTCCAATAGTTGAAAGGCTGCCATAAAGAAGATGGAGGGCAGGACAGAGGGCAGGACAGGAGGCGATGGGCTTGAAATACACACATCTGGTCATATAGTCTAGTAAATTATAGCTTCTTGCCTTTAGCTTGTATTCAAGAATACAGAGCCCAGCATTAAGTAGCAGCAAGCTGCTCTTGCCCTGCTGTAAGGGGAAGCATGAGAGAGACTCTGGGAAGGAGATGGCATCATGTTGTAATGGGATTCGCAGAGGTAATGTTTATTGCAGCTCCTGAGCATGCTTGCGGGAGTGACATGGTTGCAGAAGCCTGAGCAGCCCCCGGTTGAGCTGAGTGTCTGTGTAGTTAAGGCTAAATTGCTGTGCTTCCTTTCCTGGAAATTGTGACTCCTGATTGCTTACTAAACACTATGCCTGTTACACCCCTCAGTCCAGCAGCAGAAGATGGATTAGACAAAAGAACGACAGGAAGATTCATTTATCGCACCCAGTATTAATTAGGAGGGACTAAGGAGGTTCTTCACAAAGAAACAACCAACTCTCCCCGTGCCTGGAGAAGGGTGTTTATACCTGAAAGCTTGCAAAGAACAATTTCCCCAACTATTTAGTTGATCTAATAAAAGATATCACATTTACCTAACGAACCTTGTCTGCTAGGGTGTAAGGAGTGATTCAGAGGTGGGTGCTGGGGTTGCAATAGAAAGTAGTCTACCACTGCAGCTGAGCTATGGTGCTGTAGGTAGGTAAGCTGCCCAACCAGATCCACAAAGCCCCTGAAAAATCCTTCTTAATGGATTAAATGTTTCCTATCACAGGGTCTGTCACTATAGCTGTGGAGAACCATCTTGAAAGGTTTTAAAATCCTTCCAAAAGCTTATTAGCCCTGATATCAAAGCAGAAAGTTCAAGGTTGTTGAGCTTGAATGCAGTGTCAGTTTAGAAGAGCATCTTTTCAAAAAGCATAGTAGTAGTAGTAGTAATAATAATAATAGTATGTATAATTTTAATAGAGAAGTAGGGCTAGAAAGGACAGCTAGAGGTCATGTAGTTTGACCCCCCATACAAATCAGGACCATCCTATACAAATTCATTGTCTACTGCTAGACAAACTACACAGTCAATCCAGACACAAAACAAGATATAACACCCTAATCTGCCACAGGTAAAGCAGGGGGGCCATAGCAGCCAACATCCTGTAAAGGTTGTTAAAATGCATTTGAGAGATCCCAGGAAGAGCGAGGCAAAACCCCCCACAGACACACCCATTGGACCATGGAGTAACATTTTTTCCTGACCCCAAATGTCAGGTGATTGGTCTGAGCAGAGGGGCAAGGTTTAGCCAGGGACCTCCAGGTTTAAGTCCCATAAGGAGCATTGGCACCTGCAAGTCAAAATCCCCAACCTTGGTTGCAGCCCAAACCCTATGATTGTAGAGAAATCAGCTGCGGGGGGGGGGGGGGGGGGGGGGCGTGCTGTAAAGCCCACAAGCACGGGAAAGACCTAAAGTAGGACATAGGCATAGCTACGCCTAGGTCCGACCAACCTCTTCTTGAGCACCTCCACTGACAGAGGTTCAACAGCTTCCCGAGGCACCTAGCCCAGTGCCTCGCTGTTCTAACCATGAGTTTTTTTCTCTGATATCCAATCTATACCTACTTCGATGCAAATTTAAGCCATTGGCCCGTGTCCTTCTCTTTGCAGCAAGAGAAAAAAGGTGTTGTCCCTCTTCTTTATGACAGCCCTTCAGGTATTTGAAGGCTGCTATCATGTCCCTTCTTAAGTGCCTTTTCCTCACACTGAACATGCCTATTTTCTTCAACTTCTCATATGACTTGCCTCCTAAGTCCTCCTCAGCCTGCTTCTGGGCCTGCTTTAAGTTCTCCATGTCCTTTTGAAAAATGTGGAGCCCCAAACTGCATGCAATACACTAGATAAAGCCTAACCAGAGGCACAATCACCTCCCGTGCCTTGCATATAATGCTTTTATTGATGCATCCCAAAACTGCATTTGCCTCTTGTACTGCTGCTTCAGCCTGCAGACTCATATTGAGCCTGTGATCTACCAAGACTCCCAGATCCTTCTCCAGAGTGCTGCCATCTGGCCAGGTGTCACCTCTTTTGTATTTGTGTTTTGGATTATTCCTCCCAACATGTAGCCCCTGTTTCTCCAACTTGTTTATGAGATGATCATATATTGGATCTTGTCAAAAGCCTTGCTGAAGTCCAGATACACTATATCGACAGCATTTTCTCCATCCACCTAAGTAGTTACTTTGTCAAAGGAGGAGATCAAAGTTTGTTTGGCACGATTTGTTCTTAGTACATCCATGCTGGCTGCTTGTGATCAGTACTCCCTCCTCCAGATGTTTGCAAATGGACTTCCTTAGGATATGCTCCAGTGGTTTCCCAGGCATTGAGGTAAGACTAAAAAAAGCAAATAGGAGGACCCGTGGAACTACAAACCAGTTAAAGAGGGGCATTATGTTGGCCCCTTTCTAGTCCTGTGGTACATTGCCCATCTCCAACAACTTCATACATATTATTGCCAAGGGCTCTGAGATCTGCTCTGCCAGTTCCTTCAGCACCTTGGGATGAAGTTCCTCTGGCCCTGCAGACTTGAATTCAGACCCACCAAAAGCTCACCACCTCTTTTGTTATCTTATTCCCCAGCTTTCCCCCTTTCTTATCCAAATACTCTTTATTAAGTGTCTGCAGCTTAATTTTAGGAAATATAATGAATAGCAATAATAATCGAACAATGAAAACAGGTCACAACATAAATGTCAGGAGGAAGAAAGAGGAACCCTCTGAAATTTAATTCCTCTGAGGGGTAAAGGTGAATTGACACCGATGAGCCTGTATCTAATTGCTCCTTGTAGTTAGCATTTTTACCTGACAGCCAAACTCCTTTTTTCTTTTTTTTCCAAGACCAATTAAGTAGAAACACTTCTTCTTTGGCAAACTAAAACATCACCCAGCAATTCTCGTAAGAGAGAGATTTACCAGATGGAATATGTTATGTTTGTCCAAGGGCTTTTAAAAATCAATG
>NW_005841987.1:0-3521 GCF_000455745.1 Alligator sinensis
GTCCATTTGCTGTGTGGGGGGCAGGGGACCCACCCCTCACACAGCCCCCCCACACCCACAGTCCCTCCAGAATTCCCCCATACCTACCCACACACTGACCAGCATCCTCCCACATTCCTCCACACACCCACCTGCATCCCCTCACACGCCTTCCAACCCCACTCCTGCAAACCTTACATCCCCATCACACACCCATTGTGTTATAAGAAAACCAAAAGCAAACATCAAAACACATAGATATTTAGAATTTATTTTATTATGATGATAGAGACACTGGTAGGCTTCCAAACTGCTTTAACATTGTACAAAAAACATTTCCCAACTGATCTCTCTCTCTCTCTCTCTTTCTCTCTCTCTCTCTCTCTATATATATATGTGTGTGTGTGTGTGTATTAGATATGTATGTGTTTATATATATATATATATATAGAGAGAGAGAGAGAGAGAGAGAGGCCTTTTGTTCTAATTGTGAAAGAACATGGATTTTGGGGTAGTTTAAAAGTGAATTTGGAATTTTTCTATCAGAGATTTTGCAGTTTTTAAATAGGAGATACCAGAATTCCTGCTAGTGAGGCAGGTGGCAGGACCCAGGCAGAGGAGCCTGCTCAGGGCTGGCACCCGGGAAGTGGCTGACATCTTGAGCACTTGGGGCCAGGAGGACATGCTTTGACAGTTCAAAGCAGGCCACCACACTAAGAACATCTTCTGGGCAATAGCTGCCCAGATGGCAAGATGGCAGCCACAGCAAATGCCAGCTGTGCAGCCACAGCCTGCTGGCAGCTGGCCCAGAGGTACAGATGCCTCTGCTGGAGCTGTGTGGTCCCTGTCTGGGTCTGGCAGGCATGCAACCTCGGGGCCTCATGTTGTTGCAGGTGGCATCAGGTCATAGCCAGGCAGCAACTCCCACTGCTAGACTGCTGCAGTGGGTAGAGGGTGCAGGGAACTCTTAGGGCTGCTTCAGCAGTCCAGCTGGCACAAAGGGTAGTGTCCTCAGAAACCAACTGGCTGGGCCCCAGAAGCTCCTGAGAGTAAGTAGCCCTGAGCTGCTTGCCAGGGCAGCTTTTTATACTGCTGGGGTCAGCACAGGTAATGGCCCCAGGCTCTAGCTCCCCCTGGCTGCAGATCTGGGAGGAACTGGGCAGGGTTATTTTGCCCCAAGTGGGCACAACTTGCCCCATACCAAAGTGCATGTCCAGGCATTTGTGCTTAGGCAAAAATCCCCGGCTCATATTAGTGCCGCTCCTATTTGAGTTGCTGTAAGTGTGCGTGCCCAAAGGAGTTTTTCCTCTGTGTAAAGGATTCAGTCCTTCATTCCAGGGAGTTTTTAAACTGAGATTGGATATCTTCCTAAAAAGTGTGCTCAAGTTCAATCATGAATTATTGGATGCAATACAAACAGTAAAGAGGAATATTCTTCCCACATCAGGAATTTACATTGACAAGTTTATGACCTGTGTTATGCAATAGGTCAGATTTGATAATCCAAGGTCTCCCATCTGGCCTTAAAATTGAGCAAACTTTTGTTAGGAAAAAAATGTTGTATCCTTCTTTAAAGCCTGATACTCATAATAGTCTGTGATTCTGTGAGATTATATCCAACTTTTATCAAGGCTTCCAATTTCTTTGGAATGATTTTTAAGCAGTTTTAAGAGCAAAAATGCTATTGCTGTATATATTATCACCATTTGCTCTAGAGCTGAGAGCTCACAACGAAATATGCCTCCATTAGGATGAACAACTTATTGGATGATCTCCCCAGGCTCATGCCTTACTTCAGAGCTCAGAACACCCCTTGTAACAATGGAAACACTTTGAGGGCCTCTTCTTAATGAGAACTCTCCACTCCCCCAAACAAGATCTTTATCCAATGATTTTAATTAATTGCAAAAGTTAAAAATAATTCATACTAGGGTACCATTGATAATCCTCCTAGGCTGGCTTTCATTCATGTTAATGTGTAATGCAGCTACTGTAAGATTTAATTTTAACCATAATTATAAAAGTTTGAAATTAAATCTTACTAGCGATGTGTTCTCCATTAATATGGACAAAACTGATCTGAGAGGATTATTATGGGGGACACAAGAAAGATTTAATTTTTAACTTTTATAATTAATTAAAAATGTGATAAAGGATTTTGTTTCAGAGGAGGGGAGGAGTCTCCAGACCATCTAAGACTTCCCAGCAGTCTTTCAAAGCCATCTTAATTCCAACCACAAAGAATTATTTGTTATAGAACAGTGGTCAGGAGCTGAAACCACTCCTTTTATCAGACAAATAAATGTGCAGGCACTTCAAAAGTTCCTCTGAAAGGGACACTTGAGTTCACACAGGAGAGATGAGCTCTTTAGCACATATACACACAGATACACGCATATACATATATAAAACATATGCAGAGCTCCTCTTTCCCATAAGAAAGAGGAAGGTACTGCAATAAAACAAAAGGGAAGATTAGTAGAAACCATTTATTTGCAGTGTTTGCAATTGTATTTGGCTACACTGAATTCCATTGCATTTGTCACGCTACACTGCAGTCAGGATAGAAATCATGCCAAATTACTGAAGGATTTCTATCCAGGCTGATGTTATGTCACAATTAAAATTGTATAAAAAGAATAAAATGAAAGAAGTACTCATTTACACAGGTACGCATTCAAGAGCAATTTTCGCCTTTAAAGTGCATTCTTCCCTGAAATATTATGCCATAAAGATTTCATGTTTATTATATCTCAGTAATTTCCATTTCAAAGGTAGACAATTTTCAAGTACTAAGTTTTTTGTTTTAATTTTTTTCTTTTCTTTCTTTTCTTTCCTTTCTTTCTTTTTTTGTTTGTGGCCTTTTTTTTTAGTACCAGCTCTGAACATTCAGCATTGGATCTGAAAATTGATACAGATTCTGTCTTTTCTTGCATATCACTATTAAAAATGCAAAGGAACATAGTCTGGAGAAACAAGCATAGACTTCTGAGGCAAAAGAAGGGAGAAAGCTGGTTTGAAATGACCTTTATGTTTCTCTAATCCTATGGTTAACTGCAGGATAGTTCATAGACAGAAGTAAGAGAGATAAAGTAGGTCTCCTTTAAGTTCTACTTAGCCGCCCACAGTAATAGCAATCTGTTTTTGCATGGAGCTGACTGAGGATGTGGCTTGAACATATTGTCAACTAAGGATCTCTTCCTCATTGAGGTCTTGGGCAGGAAGGATTCACCTATACAGAATGTATTCTCAGGTGGCTGAACTCACCAGATTAACATTTGGTTAATGTTTGGTTAACATTTAACATAAAGCTTTTTAGTCACATATCCTTGGAAATTTCCCTGGTAGCTTAACATTCACTCCTCACTACTATATATTTCTGTGCTTATTTATTTTGGGTCATTTTGTATGTACGAATAACATAAAGGTAGACAATCACAGATGAAAAGTATTACAAATAATTGTCATTTTGTCATTTATCCTGAAATAATAGACTAGAAGAAACCAAATACTGGCAAGTTTCATCAGAAGAATCCTGCTGA
>NW_005841987.1:3546-9009 GCF_000455745.1 Alligator sinensis
TGCTGAAACTAGGGTGACTGTGTCTTGTTCCTATGTCCTAGAAAGACACAAACAATGCTGCATGTAAAAGAAATTACTTTGTTGAAACTGCCCCTTAAGATGAACTAAATTGTGTAGAGAGAGAGACAGATCCTTTCCGTAGGTTTGGATATTTCTACACAACCAGATTGTTTTGCAAAAAAAGGAAAAAAAAAAAGGGTATACAGATTCAGGATGAAAATCTGAGCTCTCTCGGTTGCCACTGTGCTTCCTTTGTTCCCTCTCAGATAGTAGAATTTAGCAGAATTGTCACAGTAGATATGTTTGAACTGAGACTACATTTTAACTATACTGGCTTCAGTAATAATAATGCTGTTACTCCTTCAGTCCTAGCCAAAAAAAGCCCTTTACAGTTGGCTAAAAATTCAGGATTGCATGGTTAGCACCATTTAGGAAGAGAAAATGGTTATGGAGTCAGGTGTATTTGAAGCATTCCTGTTTATTTTTGAAAAAAGCATGTACAAACTCTTGTTTCCCAGGATGCAGTAAGAATCAGCAACAGACAGTTTATTTGGTCATGGTTCCAAGCCCTTTCCAGAAGCACCTCGCTGAAAGTCTCGCTCTGCTTTTTCTTAGAATCTTGATGCCAGTCCTTCTTGCACTCATTGGCTGCTCCCTGTTGCTTTTTTCTCAAGGCACAGATAGAAGTGACCATTTTCATTTGATCTAGCACTTGAAAGTGCTCTACAGCCATGACCAAATGTAAGTGCACAGCTGCAGAGCACTTTAAAAGGGCCTGATCCCACAACAATCTGAACCCTCATTAGATGAGGTTTCAGATAAAGGCACTCCAAAGCAGAGCACTTCGATTAACTTGTGTTTATGCACACTTGGGAGTGGGGTTGGGCTGACTCAGCCTAGCCCAGCCCTGATCCCAGCACTGTTTTTAGAATGGGAGGGGGGGCATTAGTGGTGGGAGCTTGTTTTTGGGGTTGCCCCGCCAGTTCTGGAAGGTGGGGTGGGTAGATTGGAGCCCACCACTCAAGGTGGGCTGGAGGTGGCGGGCAGGACGGGGTGTGGAACTAGGGAAAGAGGCTGCAGAAACTCAGCCTCTCTCTATAGATCAGCCTCATATTGGAGCTTGATCCCTCACCCTCCCAACCCAACAGCTGACGACTGTTGGGTCGAGAAGTTTGGTCTAACTCATGGTGCTTTCTGTGAAGTGCCATGAGCTATACTGGGGAGCTGCACTTCTGCCTATGGCTTTAGTCTCTCTGCTATTTCTGCCTGTTACTCTCATATGCCATGTCTAGACTTCAAAGTTACCATCCTCAGGTGTAATGCCCTCAGATATGTTGTGGTACATCATATATGCTGCCTCCTAAATTAGGAAAAATGTAGCCATCTCTTCATGGGGGCAGGCAAATTAGCATTGCTAATTAGCCTACTCATCTGTAGCTATATGCCTCTGAATCAGAAGCAGGCCTACATGGAGCAGTGTGATCCATTGAGGATGCTGCTGTCAGGCAGTGATCTGTACTTAGCCTTAGATGAGCAATTTTCCCCCAAACAGTAGCTAGTGAAACTCTTCTTACCAAATATCTTTTGCATCTCACTATTTGGGAGAAAGACCTGTGCCCCTTTTTAGGGTGTATGGCATTGTTGTTGCAGCTACTTGGTTATACAACGAGATTAATGGGTTCTTACAAATACAACTTGTTGTAGTTATACCCACAGTTTCAGAAATGTAAGACAACTTTGGCAATACAGGAGTGCAAAACATTTCTGTGGGTTAAGAATATATTTTTTAAAGAAAAAAAGTGATATTTTTTAAGTTTATTAACTCTTTAGATATCCTTATGGACAACAGAACTTTTTGGTTACCTAGAGAGAGGCTGGGTCTAACTCCGATGCTGGGAAATTTCATTGTGTATCCAATTTGGAAGTACCATGTACAGTATTTGAAGAGTATTTCTAATATCCCTTCTCTTCTATAATAGATGCTGTTTTGTTCATTTATACTTGTAGTCCTGTTTTGGGGTGTATATTTGTGGAAATTCTGTAGGTGCGTGGAAGAACAAACACGGTAACAACTACAGAATGTACTTTAAAAAGGGATGTACCTGATGCCTATCATATCTGTATGCATTTTTCAGTCTAATTTACTATGTGACAAGAAGTGATAGCACCATTACTAAATTTCTGGAAGACCAGGAAGGAAATCAAGCAATCAAGTGCAGGGAAATATGTTTGTTTTTATTCCCCCAGATAAAACCACTTGGAGTTTGTCAACAAACATGCAATAATCTCCTTTTCAACTTTTTGATTGCATTTTGCTGCTAATTCTTTTGTACAGGGCACTGTACAAAAGAATTAATAGGGTATTTAAATAAATAGGGTATTTAAATATTCAAATACAGCCAGTAGAAACCCCATGGAGTATTTTCTTTGACCTCAATGATTTTGGATCAGGCCCATGATAGGTAATAACTAACTGCAGTATTAATGCTAGGGAAAATATGATATTTTTTTTAAGGGTAGTGACACACAGCTCAAAAATATACTTTGAGAAAATGTTGGTTTTACAGTTGCTTACAGAGTAACATTTATAACAATAATTTCAGTCTATACTAAGAATATTTTTTAAAACTCTATCTTGATGATAACACTTTGCAGGGTAGTTATGACACCTCCTGAAAATCTCAAAGTACTAATTAAGACTTGTAGAACTCTTGTGAAATAAGTAATTACTATTATTCTCCTTTTCCGTTCTGAAACTTGAGACATAAATTGTTAAATAAACATAAAACATAAATATGTTACTAATACTGTCATTATTGTTACTACGTGTTATTAAAAATACTTAAATAATGTGTTTTCTTTAAACTTTAACTAAAGAGAATTCTTTGATGATGTTTAATCAGAAATGCAAGGTTTCCTGGTTACTTAGCTACAAAGTATTGACAGATCTTAAGAGGGCTGGTCCCCGCTATAAAAGGGGAAGACTAGATTAGTTTAGACATGGTGTGAGTGGCAAGCATGTTATTGGCATTCCAAGGAACCTGAATTGGAAGAGTCATTACTTCCTGAGTCATCTTGACCCATACAGGTGTTTGAAAGTAGGCAGCAGTTAGAGAACACTAAAGCAGTGAGTCACAACCTTGGGGTTGCGACCCCATTTGGGGTCACAACAATAAAAAATGGGGTCTCAAAGACTCTCAACAGTGTCAACCGATTATGATGAATATGCTTTATAAGCTGTATATAAGCTGTATATATGCTGTTTATAAGTCTACAACTCGTGTGTGGCAGTTATTCATCTACTCATGACAGTTGCAGCTCTGACGTAAGGTACTTGTACATTACAGGAAGCTGACATAAAATCAGTATGTTAAAACTGGCTGGATGAAATTCATTTTACATGACAGAGAAATCTAACATGGATGCTTTTCTCTGAAGTTTCTGCTTCTAAGTCTAGCAGAATGACAAGGATGAGAATGAGAAATTACAATAAGGAGAAAAGAAGGGAGTGCAAGACATGAAAGCAGAAATTTGCTCAATCCTTCCTTGTTAATCGTTAATGCATCATTTCTGGGGTTGCAGCAAAATTTCCAGTGTTTAAATGGGGTCATGCTGAGGACAAGATTGGGAAGCCCTGCACCAAAGTATTTAGTGATAGTTTCTTGATGAGGGAAGAACGGTGCATTTTTTCTTCGAATTCCATCCTTGCTAAGTAGCTGAAACTTTCTCATTTGTTTACTGGAAAATAAATTGAAAAACATTTTAAGACAACACATTTATGGAAAAAAGCATGTACTTTCTTAGGTTTTCCTTGTTCCCCTTTTCCATAGTTCCCCCTTTCTATTTTTCTTTTTCCCTCTCTTTTTTGTTGTTGTTGTTGTTGGCAGAATAGGAAAAGAGGAAAAATGAAGGAAGGGGCAGAGGTAATAGTGAGGAAATAGTGAAACAAAGCAAATGAAATCTTTTCAAAGAAAAATAATGCAAATTTCCTAATAAGTTCTGCCACAAAGTTTCAACATGAAAATGTTTCTGAAATTTTTAAAAACTGTTCACATGCTTGTTTCCTTCATTTTCATACCAGTGCCTAATGCTAAGTAACTGTCTCCTAATAGTATGTAATTTATACAATCAACCGAAGGAATAAAACCAATGGATACTTAAACAGAATTGTACAAAACTTGAACCTAGATACATTTCAGAAGTAGTACAGGACCTCCTTATTTGGGCAGGCTTTTAACTGGTGTAGGGTGTTATTTGAGGAATTATTTGGGAATTATTTTATCATTTATTTTATCTTGTTTTTACTGTAAGCCAATGTGAATCTTTTTTGGAGAATGCAGCATAGAAATAAAATGGATAAATCGATGGCTATATAGAGAGATGAATGGCAAAACTCCTAGTGAATGTTCTGGAACCAGAATTTCACCCTGGGAGTGATCTATCTTCCCTGGGAAAACTGTAACAAACATCACAATGATGAATTGGAGAAAAATATCCACAGGGAAGAAATGATGCCATGGGCCAAATTTCTGTGGTATTTTGTAGGAAAAATGTGTATATTGATTCTGCATTCTGAGTCAAGAAAGAGTTAAACTTATGTAAGGAGTTCCCTCCCCCACTTTGAGTATGTATATGTCCATTATTTGCAATAGTCTGGGGAAGCTATTTGCAGTCTGGGGCTGCAGGAAACCTTGAAGAGCAATGTGTTTGTGTCTTAATGCCTGTGTATGCATATAAAGGAAAGCCAATAGGTCAGTGACAGCTTCCTCAATTTTTTGCTCTGGAAGAGAAGATGACTTCAGAGGTTTTGTCTGGAAGGTTTGCCACATCTTTTCTCAGTAGACTGAAGGTTATTGGTTCCCCATGTTCGGCGGGTACTGCTCATAAGCTACCATCCAGGTCTGAAGGCTTGCTATTGCTCAGCCCACTTAAATACCCTAATTTTCTGTCACTCAATCAGGGAGCTGCTCCTGTTTCTCACATCAAGACATCGTGACATGTAGTTCCTATCAGGAATATAATGCAAACTTGGTTTGCATGCACAAAATACCAATCTGCACTTAACTAGTGTGGGCTATGGTAGACTCTTCCTCTCTGCTGATCTTTGAAAGTTTGGGTTTAAGGTATATTTACCTGAGGAAATTTAATTTAACATATTTATTGACTTATAACATATGTCCAATTTGCCCAAATTTAAGGTAAATGGAGGAAATTTTAAAACAAACTAAACTATGTTAATATTACCCTATCCCCTCTAGCTAAAAAAAACAATATACTTCTGGTAACTGGAGTTTGTCATTACTCGGGAACCAGCAGCGGGAAGGAGAGGAGTCAGGCACACGTGTGTCCTGCACGCACGTGTGTCCCCTTAACCAACTGACTGACCGAAGGAGGCGGCGGCAGCAGCAGCAGCAGAGGCAGAGGAATCGGCAGCGGGGGCAGCAACAGCTGATCCCCCGAAGG
>NW_005841987.1:13166-16572 GCF_000455745.1 Alligator sinensis
ACTCTTTCCTGCTTATGCAGGGGGTCGGACTCGATGATCTATTGAGGTCCCTTCTGACCCTAACATCTATGAATCTATGAATCTATGAATTACTACAGAGACCATGTTACAAAATAATAATGGAGAGCAGATTTAGGTTGGAAATTAGAAAGAACTTCTTCACAATAAGGGTTGCCAGAATCTGGAATGGGCTCCCAAGGAAGGTGGTGCTGTCCCCTACCATGGGGGTCTTCAGGAGGAGACTGGACAATTGGCCTGTGCAAGTAGTATTTGATCCAGCTTCAGATCCATCCACTTCAGATGTTGGTGATCCAATCCAGAGATCCGGATTGCTTTGTTGCTTCAATCCGGCCGAGGTGGCTCTGAAACTTCGAGCTGCCTTGGAGATCTGGCCATAGGGTATAATAGGGAATCAACAAAATATCTATAACTTTGTTGTTTTGTCTCTGATTTGGGTGAAACTTGCAGGGATAGTAGCCCCTGGTGAGGTCATGAAGCCTGCAAGGTTTCAAGAAGATAGGTGCAGGGGCTTGGGGGTAACTGAACCTCAAGCTGCTGACAGGCAAAACTCATGACAAAGATGACCCTGTGTGTGTTAAATCACAGTGCGCTGAAAACTGCAGGGGTGGTGGCCACTGCTGAGGCCATGAAGCCTGCCAGCTATGCGTGTGTCTCACTGGGGGAGTCTGTCCTCTGGGGCCCTGCACCTCTGGCTGCTAACGGGCAAAACTCATAATGTATGTGGGTGCATGGGCGACTGCGTCTGTCTTGAGGCACAGTGGGGTGAAATCTACTGCAGGCCTGGGTGCTGGGCCCTGCCAGGCCACGAAGCCTGCCAGCTGTGTGTGTGTCTCACTGAGGGAGTCTGTCTTCTAAGGCCCTGCACGTCAAGCTGCTGACAGGCAAAACCTGTGATGTGGGCGGGTGACACTGTGTGTGTGTTAAGGTGCACCTTTCCTGGTGCTGGGGCCTCTGCACAACATGGCAGTGTGCCCCAGTGAGGTCTCCTCCTCCCCTACAGCCTCATGCCCAGTCCACCACTTTATATGACAACAGGTAAAATAACTTAGCTGGCTCAACACCAGCAGCAGCAGCAGCAGCAGCATCAAAGGTACCCAAACGGAACTGTCACAGTCTTTCTTTTTATAAAGGAATTGACAACAAGAAGTAAAGATGTTATGTTGTGTTGTGTTGTGTTGGACTTATGATGTTACTCATGGTGTGTGATGGCTTATTTTGTGTTTTTATGTCTATATGTTTATTATGGAAAAAAAGGACTACTTAAAAAAATGTATCTTTGGAAGCTTTAGGGTTGAAAACCCCTTTGTCAGGCTGAGGAAGTACCTGCAGTTGGTCCAGGATGGAAGGAATAGTAAAGAAGTCAGAGGCTGGCCTGGCCCACAATGCAGGCAAGAAAGCCAGTCAGTGAAAATGGAAATAGGGGCATCACAAGGTGAGGGACAGGCTGTGGTGGGGGTAGAACCTGCTGGGGAAGCAGGTTTTATCTAGGTAGTAGGTACAGAAACTCATGGACTCAATATACACAGTGGAGTTCTGGCACACTGTGACCTGCCGGCCGTCTGCACTAGGTGCACCTTCCCCCTACCCGCCACCCCACCCTGTCCCTCACCGCCTGCTGCTTCCATTTCCATTTTCACTGACTGGCTTTCTTGCCTGCATTGTGGGCCAGACTGGCCTCTGGCTTCTTTACTATTCCTTCCATCCAGGACCAACTGCAGGTACTTCCTCAGCCTGACAAAGGGGTTTTCAACACAAGAGCTGACATCCCGGGCAGCTAAGCTGAGCTCACTGGGAGCCTCACAACTGCACTGCAACCAGCAAGCATCAGGCCTCTCAAAGACATGACAGGTCTGGGCATTCCCCAGCCAGGACTTAGAGCATGCATATGTTTGCTAGAGGTTATGGTGCCTCCTACCTTCCTTTCACTAGGGGATCATTGGTCCTGGCATTTACAGGGCTACCGTGCTGCCAGCAGTCCCACCAGGCCTCCCTACCCTGGCAGGGTGCAGTTTTAGTGGTCATGTCCAGGACCTGGGGCCTCCTCCTTCCCCATAGCCCCAATCCCATACCTCCAAGTCTGTCCTGGCATGGGAATGAGCTCAGCAGGGACATGTTCTTCCCTTGCTGGCTAGTGATGCAGTTAGTGCCCCCTTCAGCTGAGAGTGGGGCATTTCTTAGCTTTTAAAAAGCTCAAAAAAAAAAAGAAATTGGTGCAGACAGGGTGAGGAGGATGGCACTCAATCCACCAGCAGTGGGAGGTTCACCTTTAGGAACACCAGCTGCTCCACCAGCGCAGGATCCAAGCAGGTGCGGTGGGGTATTACAACATCCCCAGCAATGCTGAACACCCTCTCGCTTGGAACACTGAATGGTGGACAGGACAGGTATTGCTGGGCAACTGTGGGAAGACCCTGCCACATCTGACTGTGGTTTGCCCAGTAGGCCAAGGAGTCACAGTCCAGTGGCTCCACATCCTCAGTGAGATAGGTAGCCACCGAAGCCTTGCCGCTACCTGCCTGATCCTGGAGTCATATATTCAGAGATTCTAGAGTCGGAAGGGATCACAATGGATCATCGTGTCTGACCCCCTGCCCCTGGCAGGAAAAATGACCGAGGTCAGAGGACCCCAGTCATGTGACTATCTAGCCTCTTCTTGAAGACCTCCAAGCTAGGTGATAGCACCATCTCTCTTGGAAGCCCATTCCAGATCCTGGCCACCCTTACTGTGAAAAATTTCTTCCTAATATCTAACCTAAATCCCCTCTCAACTAGTTTACACCCATTATTCCTAGTCACTCCCTGGGGCACCCTAGTAAACAGCGCGTCCCCTATTCCCCGTTGACCTCCCCTAATAAATTTATAGGCGGCCACAAGATCTCCCCTCAGCCGTCTCTTGTGGAGGCTGAAAAGATTCAGCTCTCTCAACCTCCCCCCGTAGGGTCTATCACGAAGGCCACTAATCATGTAAGTGGCCCTCCTCTGGACCCTCTCCAGATTCCCCGTGTCCCTCTTGAAGTGCGGCGCCCAAAACTGGACACAGTACTCCAACTACAGCCTGACCAGTGCCGCATAGACGGGGAGCATCGCCTCATTTGATCTATTAGTCATGCACCTGCTAATGCACAACAAGGTGCAATTGGCCTTGTTGATGGCCTCGTTACACTGCCGGCTCATGTTCATCTCGGAGTCAATAATGACTCCAAGATCCCTCTCTGCCTCTGAGCTGCTGAGAAGGACACTCCCCAACCTGTAGGTGTGCTGGGGATTCCTCCTTCCCAGATGGAGTACCTTACATTTTTCTTTATTAAATTGCATCCTATTTCTCTCTGCCTATTGATCCAACATGTCCAGGTCAGCCTGAATCTGCTCCCTGCCCTCTGGTGTA
>NW_005841987.1:17895-22240 GCF_000455745.1 Alligator sinensis
CTGGTGGGACTAGACACCACCTGGGTTAGGTGGAGGTCCTGTACACAGTGTAAGAACCTCCATGAGTGGCTTGCTTTGGCTGTCTGCTCCTCCCAGCAGATATCTGGGTAGTTTAGATCTCCCATGACCACTGCCTCCCTCACCTGTGTGGCATCTGCTAGCTGCCCAGAGAATACATTGTCTAGCTCTTGATCCTGTTGAGGAGGCCTGTAGTAGACCCCCACAACCAAGTCCTTTTCCCCTGGCCCCCCCCTGGATCCTGACCCACCATGCCTTGGTGTTCCCCTCCTCCACCCCCGCTTTGATGGTGGAAGACATATACTGCTCCTTAACATAGAGTGCTACCCCCCACCTTTTTTCCCCACTCTGTCATGCCTATATAACCTATACCCCTCAATTCCTACTGCCCAGTCATGTGTAGAATCCCACCATATTTTGGTTAGTCCAACTAGTTCATACTCGGTGCTAGCAAGGAAGAGTGTGAGCTCCTCTTGCTTGTTCCCCATACTCCTGGCATTTGTATAAAGACATTTTAGTTCCCCAAAGGGGGCTCTTGGCTTGGTATGTGTGGACCCCAGCATTGAAGCCGTGCCTATGGCCCACATTGGCAGTGGCTGAGGTGGAAGAGACTGGCTGGTGCTGGTGCTGGTGCAGGTGCTGGTGCTGGGAGTGCTGGTACGGGAAAGTGGATCCCCCTCTTCCACATCCCCTTGTCTCTGTATTTCGTCCTCCCTGACTTTGTTGACCAGCACCTGTGTCCAGTGATCAATAATTTTGGGGCTGCCAGTGTACAGGCTCCCCTTCACCCTCAGGTCACACATGCCCGCCATCATGTGGACCGTACTGGACTGCAAGGGATCCAGCTGTCTCCTGATGCCCTCCTTCAGCCGCCTCATCAGTGCCTGCACATCTGGTGACAGCAGCCTGCCCCAGCCAGGAACACTGATCCCCTGGAACTTCTCCATTTGGTTCTCCAGTTCCCTCACGAGGGGAATCACCTGGCTGAGGAGGGCATCACTAGTGCTAAGGTTCTCGGTGGCCTCGAGGAAGGGCTTGAGGACCACCAAGATCTGGGAGATGGTACCCCACTCAGCTTTGTTCAGGGGGCCGCTGATCCCAATCTCCACAAGCAAGGCTATCTCGTGGATGGCCTTCTGTTGCTCCACCAAACTTTTGAGCATCAGGTATGTGGAGTTACACCGAGTCTCCACATCCTGCATGATTTTGTGCTGCGGGATGCTCAGCTCTGCCTGTTTCTTCCACAGCATCTTGCCCCCCTTGATGCTGCTGTGGAAGTACCCTGCCACCTTCCTGTATTTCAAAATCAGCTGGCTTGTAGCAGTAGTTGTGGTGGGACTGTCACTGGCAGCCCTGTTCCCCTCCAAGGCATCCCTCACTGTTAGGTGCAGCCTGTTGCACACAGTGGATGCCAATAAAGTTGGCATCATGGACAGCCTTCACCATATTGGCCCCATTGTCAGTGACCATGAACCCACAGGTGAGCTTGGCCTGCCCAATGATCCACCCCTGTATCATGCGGTTCATGGCCCCCATGGTCTCCCTTGCTGTGTGTGACTCATCCAGCATCTCGGCTTGCATTAGAGCCCGCTGATGGCCTGACTGATCGCACCAGTGCCCTGTGAGGGAGAGGTAGGCATGATCGCCACACCAGCTGCTCCAGATGTCGGAGGTGAAGTGCAAGGCTACCTGCAGCCCTGCCTTGTGCAGCTTCTCCCTCAAGTACTCCCTGCATGCCTCATACAGGGAAGGCACCACCATTCTGCTAAAGGTGGTGCATGAGGGCACTTTGTAAAATGGGGCCAGAAGTACTACGAACTGCCTGAACCCTGGCTGCTCAACTAGGGAGAAGGGCTGGCTATCCAGAGCAAGCATCTCCCCAGTGCTCTGGGTGATCTCGTGTGCCTTGGGAACATGCTTCCCTTTTTGTCCACCTTTCTTTCATTGGTCCAGTGTGGCCTACCTCTGCTTTGGGGGGAAGGGGGCTTTGGAGCGAGTGGAGGACTTCCCTTTCAGCACATTTGCACTGGTGCCAGGCTGAGCAGGAAGAAGGGCAAGGGGGTGGTGCCTCCTCAGATGCAGCAGCATTGCCATGGTGGAAAAGTGTCTCACATCCTTGCCATGGCTTATGTACCTTCGGCAGTACTAGCAGATGGCAAACCTGGAATCATCTGCCAGCTCAAAATGCTTCCATACTACACTACTCCTCCACTTCTGGGTTGAGGCTGAGGATCCTACCTTATCCCACTCCTCAGCAGGCTGAGGCTCAACAGCAGGAGGAGCTTTCTCAGCTGAGCCACTTGCCTCCACAACCTCAGCCTCCTCCAAGGTGCTTCTTTCCAGAGAAGACCTAGGTCTAGGGGAAATTTGAGGGGTGTGGAACACAAACTGATTCCCCCTCAGTCCCCATAATTGCTTGTGCCAGTGTGCTCAGCATCCCTGGTTCCAGCTCCAGCTCCTCCTCTGGCGGTGGGAGGCTCACGTTGAGAGATGACATTGGGGTGGAGAAGACAGTGATTCCACTGCTGGTGCCCATTTCTGCACTGACCAGAGGTGGTGCAGATGCAGGGATGTCGGGTGCAGACACTGCTCCCACCTCCTTGCTTCCGCTGGTAGCACTGATGTCATGGCTGCTTGAGAAGAGAACACGTCTGTGTTTGGGGGGGAGGGAAGGAGTTGAAGCTCTAGCTCTCCCCTTACCCCCTTTCCCTCCCCTGCCAGAAGACCTGGCACCTGCCTTTCCAGCACACTTCAGATTAATCTTTCTTGAGCTGCAAAAGGTCTCTGTGTGTGTGCCACTCCTTTTGTGTTGTGTATTTTATTCCCTCTGTTGCGTGCGTGCACTGGACTCTTCTTTGATTGTATCCTTCAGTGTTACGAGCTATGTAAAAATTGTGTGCTGTCTGTCTTCTCCTACGAATATCTGATTTTTCTTATTTATATTGTGTGTGTGTGTGCATGTGTGTGCAATTTGTGTGCCTCCTTGCACAGTGATGGATCGTGCTGGCAGGGAAAACACAGCTTTCTTTTTTCAAAGATTGCAAAAAAAAAGAGCAAATATAAATTGAAAGGAATTAATTGAATAGTTCTAAGAGATGCTATGCTAAGCTAAGCTAAGATGAGCTAAATCCTACCCAATCCTTTCTAAAAACAAAAGCAGGCAAATTCAACTACTGAGTAAAGTAACCAAGCTGAGATGCCTGAATCTTCTAGAGTACCTTTTCCATGCAGTCCCTGAGAGGGAACAAGCCAACAAAAGGCACAGCACACCTCAAAACAGAGGCTTTTATGGTGTTTCTATGTCCCTCCCCCTCCAGACTTTCATTGGAAAGTCTGGGGTGGGACTTTCATTGGAGAGGCAGCCAGAGAGAAATCCTTTTCACTGACCACCTACACATGTCAGTCTTTGTCCCCCCATTCCCCTCCCACTGCTCTCCCTCTCTCCCCTATTCCCCTTCCCTCTTCTAACTTTCACTTTCAGTGTCCTAAGCATCCAAAGCTTTTCCAAAGCACTTTGGAAGCACCGAACTACTTCGGACAGCTTGAATAAGCCCGTGCATCACTCCGGGCATGCTGCTTCAGAAACTTCGGTGTCCAGATCCTAAGAGCAATCTGAAGCCTCGCACAGCCCTGCTGGACAAACACCTAGCTGGGATCATCTGACCCCAACGCTCTTTCCTGCCCAGGACAGGGGGTCGGATTTGATGACCTACTGTTTGTGGGCCGCCTCCCGATCCCATCCATGTTGCCATGTGCGAGCCGGGAGCGATATGCGGACCCGTCTTTGCGCACACGGGCTGTGGCCAGCAGCCCGGGCACGCGGGGTCAGAAGAGACCGTGAGGCAGCAAGGCTCGCACGGGCTAGAATTAGTCACAGACGCGTAGTGGTTGATTCAAAGATTATTTACTTACACCCAAGATGGTCGCGGTGTAGGCTGGACAGTTTCCCAGGTTCAGCTCTGCTTAAATCCTCATTGGAGGACTACAACAAACTTGGTTCTTGGGCCCCAGAGTTGTTAAGGCTCCGCGGGTTTGGCAATTCTTTCCCAACGGAGTTGTCATAGCTCCGTGGGTTTGGTTCTTGAGTATATAGGATAGGAATACGTCTAGGATTGCGCTCGGTGATGGGGAGAGGCCAGAGGCTGTTTAGACCTCTGTTGCCTTCTTAAGAAATGCGTTGGGTTCGTAAGGATCCGCAGCGCTTAGAGATCTTCACGCTCTCCCTCTCGTACTCCAATTGCTTTCTCTCCAACTTGGGCGGAAACCACCCAAGCTCTTTATACAGCTAGCAAGCCAATTGCTAGCCGCCACGTGTGCATAATTTAAC
>NW_005841987.1:26044-50843 GCF_000455745.1 Alligator sinensis
GTATATAGGATAGGGATACATCTAGGATTGCGCTCGGCGACGGGGAGAGGCCAGAGGCTGTTTAGACCTCTGTTGCCTTCTTAAGAAATGCGTTGGGTTCGTAAGGATCCGCAGCGCTTAGAGATCTTCGCGCTCTCCCTCTCGTACTCCAATTGCTTTCTCTCCAACTTGGGCGGAAACCACCCAAGCTCTTTATACAGCTAGCAAGCCAATTGCTAGCCGCCACGTGTGCATAATTTAACACAAGCCAATAATGGGGCTCAAATTAAAATACAAATGGCAGGAACTCCTTTGCACCATGCATTTCTGAGATGCAAAAGAAATGCACCATGCAAAGAAAGCTACAAATTGGCGGGAAAATTCTCCGTTGCACCAGAGTTCTCCTCTGCAGCAGAGAACTCCACCGTGCAAAGAAGCTGTAATTTGGTGGGAAAATAATTTAGCAGTGCCGAAGCACACACAAAACAAAAATCACAACTTTGGGTTGTGACATACTGAAGTCCCTTCCAACCCTCTGAATAATACTTTGTGCTGCTATAATGCCTTCCGTCGGAGTATCTCAACTTGCTTTACAACCATTAATGAACTGAGGTATACATCACCTCTATGAACTAAGGGATGCATCCATTTTGTATATGGGGAGAGTGTGAGAGCCAGAATTAAATGACTTGCCTAAACTGACATGGCATTTCATTAACAAACGATGAAGTAGGTTTGAGAAATCCAGATTCAACTATTTACATTGCTTCTCCCATGGTGAGAGGAGAAACCTAATAATAACGAATTATAAATGATGCCAATATTGTTTTTACATCTGACACTCCTGTACTCCCTAGAACATTACATTTAAGAAGTTAAACATGCTAAGATTCATGAAGATATGACAGTCATTGTTAAATCTCCTGAATAAGGAAACTTGAAATCTGTACAGATTATTGCGGATAAGTTATTTATTGATCGCATGTTCCATTTACAGTAAGTTCCACTAGGCCTTGTGTACATTCGGCTGCCTAGCAAAAGGGAAACAGTATTAACTTCAGAAAGCCTCCAACCTAGTCAGAAAATGCCAAACTGTTTTTAAATCTTGAGCCCAGCTATAAAAAATTAATAATTTATTAAAAGATATTTTATTACAGGGCCTCCCCTTCTGTCTCTCTGGCTTTGTGCCAGTGTACACTATGAAGTAACAGTTGGAAATGACCTCCACTCCTTCAAATGAGTTGTTTCTTTAGTTTGACTTAAAATTAATCATTTATTTAAAAAATAATGTAGTCTTATTTCTTGGTAAGCCCCAGTTTTTACACTTATTGTGGCTTCTTGCCAGTGCCTAACATGACATCAGAGTGATGTTACTATGATTATGCAGGACACACTGGGACTGTAATACATTGCTATGATGATATATTAAACATTGACATGGAACCTGAATACATAATTGGCAATGACAAAAGAAGACATGATTTAATATCTTCCATGCCACCCTCCCCACTCCAGTTGCTCAGGGTCATGCCTTCTCAGTGCATTCTCATTATTTCAAATAAAATATCCTGATGGTAGAGCATGCATTTATAGGAACCTACAAGAGACTCTTTGTTGGATGTGTTTTGTACATAATACAGCACTCCTGGGATTTCCAATATAACATATTGTCGATAAAGCAAGACCTTATAAAAAGGGAAAGATTTTTCCCCTTTTAGACTCAGAAGATAGGACAATGCCTAGTTAAACATTAGGTCATTCCCATACTAATGACAGTATATTAGGTGCTAGTAAAGATTAAAACATATTGTACTTGGCAAAAGAAAGTTTGCAACTAATCAGCACCTGTGTTTTTAACATAGTTGCTTTCAGATTCTTCTAGGAATAATACGATATTTATAAAATTACAGCTGACCCTTTGGGTATAAGCTATCCTTCACTTTTAAAAAAACCCAAAACAGATCCAGCAAAATCTCCCTCTTCTGTAGTGTGTCTCTGACTTTTATTTCTTACAGTGTTCAGCAAAAAATACACTGAATCAAAGAAGGAAACATCCCCTGGAGTTACTCACTCTTTATATTCATCCTTCCCTTTTCCATCTAGTGCAGGTGCTGCCTTAGTTGCCAGACGTTTATTTAATTACTACTCATTGCCAGTTATGAGAAAATCTACCGTTTGAAATGGGTCATCCTGAAAAGTTGAAAGGTCAGCAGTAAATACCAACCTAGCTCCTTTCTACATCTCTAGGAATTGAACTTGTAAACTGAAATA
The DNA here is from genome assembly GCF_000455745.1 of Alligator sinensis. Taxonomy (NCBI): domain Eukaryota; kingdom Metazoa; phylum Chordata; order Crocodylia; family Alligatoridae; genus Alligator; species Alligator sinensis. The sequence goes on from NW_005841987.1 coordinate 28,295, forward strand.
TCTCTCTCTATCTTTTTAGCCTTCAACTCTTTTCTGCATTGCGCACTACTCATGTTTTTTATGAAAAGGAAAGGAATCTTTCTCTTTTATATATTATAGTAATGTTTTTGAAGGTATCAAGTGGGTTGAAAATTCTGTCTAATCCTCCTGTCCCATTGATTTAATCACTTCAGATTCTTCATTTTTTGTTCTTCATTCTGTATTTTTATCATATTCTGTGCTGTGTCTTATGTCTAAAAGGAATCTATATCCAAATATGTCAGATTCCTTCCTTCCCTTTTCCTACTGAAATCCTTCTTGGAACTCCACTTTTTTGGAGAAGCCTAGAAATGTTAAGAAACATTAACATGGTCACACTACGGTCTTCTCAGTAGTTTATCTTCACCCATTTAGTATCATGAAAAACAGAACTATCCATGCCACCATTTTCATTTAAGCAATGAACCCCACCATTATATTTAATTATATAAGCATGCTTACATATATGCTAGATGATATGGAACCAATGTATTTTAGGGTACAAGTTAGTTTTTCTATCTTTTAGTGTCTCCAAGTTTTATTAAGAAACCTGAAATACCTCCCCCCCCCCCATCAGTAATATATCTGGTATAGAATCTAAATTGTGATTAGCCAATGGAATTCTGCATTTCCATTAACACTGAAGCCCGATTCCTTGAGATTTATATCTCAAAAATCTGTCAATTGATTTATAACCCAGTAATCCTTTTATCCCCATTTATATGCAGCATAACTTGACGTAAGTGCTAGAATGCCTCCATTAATCGAATTCAAGAGTGTTAGACTGAGAAGCTGGACTAAAAAACTTTTAGACCATATTGTAAATACACTTTCTGTCAAGAAAAGCCAGAAGGTAACATACCCTTGAGTTTCTTTGTCTTTAGTGGTGTCAGAGAAAATGCAGCAATTGTTGATACTGGCTTTGAAAAAGTATATTATGAGGGGTTTATTAAGATTTCATTTTTAACATCAAATAGTTACCAGCACTGTGTACAGAATCCTCCTCTGAAAATGTTTAGCTGTCTATAGCTTTAACATTTCACCAATCATTCTTGGACGTGGGATTATTGCTTTGACACTTATGGTTTGTTTTGGTGAATATTTCATGTGCTTAGCATATTTTATAAGCACTTTTATTACTACCTTGGAAAGGGAAAGCAGTATCTTAAAGTTCCTAAAGATCAAGGAGCATTAGGCAAAAATCAACCTTGGGAGAATCCTGAGAGACAAAGCACCAAGCAAATTTGATTTTCAGAATACAATGTCTAACACTAGATCTAGAGAATGAAGGTAATGATTGGATCTTGTAGAAATTTGGGATTTCTGTTGTGCAGAGGATTCAAAAATTTTCAAAAAGTTTGAATTCTGAATAACCAGAAAAGCTTTAGCTTTGGAGTTTTCCAAAGATTTTTTTAAGTGTTTTGTAAGACACAGAAAAGGAATCAGACACTTACGTTGGACCCCCGGAGAACTCTCATTTTACTCCAGCAACCAGAGACTATTTGGATTGTCCCTAACTCTCCCTCAGAAGTCTGGAGTTCCCCAGAATTATAAGCTCCCTATGGTAGAGCCAGGAACTGGTACAAGTACAGTCCCAGCTTGGACTCCCCAGGCTTTCAGAGCTTCCAGGCTTCTGTCTATTGTCACAGGGCACCTAGGGGCCTGTGCCTTTAAGAACAGAAACAGCTTAGCAAAGAAGCCTGGCAGGCTACGCAGAACCCCACAGCTGCAGGTTGCCTGAATAACAGGCTAAGAAGGTAAATAGCCAGCACCTGCAGGCAGTCAGGTGACCGGAAGGAGTCAGAGCCTGGGGCACATATAAGCTCACTGCTGAGGCTGGCCTGGGGTCACTCTCTCTATGCCAGGAGAAGAAGCTCCTGTACAAGAGAGTGGCTCAATGCATCTGGCTGCCTGTTTTGCTACCTCCAAATGCAGTAAGGCTCTAGGGGTTCACTCGGTGCCCACAGATAAAATGGGCTGGTATTCTAAGTTGGAGTTGGCCCTCTTAAAGGGGAAGAGTGCCGCCTTTGTTATGTTGTAGCTTAGGGGCTTAGGTCTGCGTTATTGTTTGAACCGGTGGACTGGGAAGAGGCTAATAGGGGAGGAGGAGGCCTCATTGGGGACACATGATTGTGCAGAGCTCCAGTACCAGAGGGGTGCAGTCTCAGGGGCTCAAGTACCAGAGGGGTGCAGTCTCAGAGAGCCCAACACCAGAGGGGCATGAGCTGTAATGGGCCAGGGAGCCCAGAACCAGAGGGGCATGAGCTGTAAGGGCCAAGGGCCCAGTAGTAAACGGAGTTTGTGGGCTAGTGCCTCAAAGCTGGGTGCAACACAGTGGGTCTGGGCTAGAAGGCCTAGCTATATCAAAGGGGTGGAGTTTGAGTAGGCCAAGGCCCCAACAGGGCATAACAGCAATGTAACAGCTGTGAGGCATGAGGCGTGGCAAAGGGATGGTTGGAGCCACTCAGTGGGCCCATAAGTCCTGAGGTGTCTCGTGAAGCACCATACTGAAGAGAGGCCTGGCAAAGGGCCTACAGATCAGAAAGCTTGCGTAAGGTTCAGTGAACCAAGACTAAGTGAAGGCTCATGGTCAGCCTCCTGAGTTATTTTTCCATCAAAGTCATGGCAGGCAAGATAAGAGGGCGCCTCAGGGCATAGCTTGCACAGACACAGAATCACCAGGGGCATCATGGCCACCCCTCTGGATCTCACCCTGTGACATCTATATGCACTCTGGTCCCTGACTTTAGAGTGCAGAAGTATGCCCAGAACCACAGATGCTCTGAAAACCAATAAAAGTTAGGTACCTGAATATTTTTGACGATCCAGGCCTAAATCCTACTTTTATCAGTGACTTAGGCATGTAGAGCTGCCTATACATGTACTCATTCACATTCTAATTAGAATATGCTAATTAGACTTAATTAATCAAGTCTGCTCTGCTTTCTAATTAGAACACTGCAGCGTTGTTACAGCATCATGTGTATTAAGCCCCTGTATATTTAAAAATGGCCATGGGGAGCTTTAACTAAACCTTGTTGAATGAGTTTCAGACAAAGCATCCCTCAGCCATTTTGAAATGTTCAGGGACTTAATACACACAACATTACGGTGTTTTAATTAGAGCGGCTTCCCGGGAACTGCTCTAATTAAAATACACTGCCCTTCCACATCCGAACACATATATAGGCAGCCTAGAGCCTAAGGGCAGGTCTACATGGCCATCCAGAGGAGTGATTGCAGCTCATGTAGGTGTACCAGAGTTATGTTTAAACTAATTAGCTCCAGTACAATAGAAATGTAGGTGCAGTAACATGGGCATCTACCACCAAGTACACAGCTAGATAGTGTGCAGTCTACTCTGAAACCTGTGCTGCCACAGCTATGCTTCACTTGTTCCCCAAGCTTAGCTCATTCAAAACTAGCTTAGGTATGTCTACAGAGGCTGCAATTATACCTCTGGATTACAGCATAGATATTTTGATGATTTTTTTCAGTGAGATTTCAGCTTCTAAGAGTCTTAATCACTTTTGAAAATGGGTCTTAGACTCCAAAGTCACTTAGGCATTTTCAAAATTATATCCTAGGACATTCAAGTCCATTAAAGTTAATGGGAATTGGGCACCCAGATCACAGGAAGAGCTTTGAAAGTCAGCCCAGTGCATCTATCATTCCACCTATTTTAGAAGTCTGAGTGCTTTTGTTGCCATTGCACATAATTAAGGCGCATGAAGCTTAGAAACTTAAGGTGTTTTCCTCTGCATTTTTCCATCCCTGTGTTCCAAATCATGCAATATTAACTTTGCTTGCTTTGTATTGTACACAAGTGTGAAGTACCTTAGTCCCAGCACTGCTAATTGTAATTATGAAATCGGTAATTTACTAGATACTGTAACTTTGTGTTATTACTACTCCTTCATCATGGAAATAGAAGATATTTGAAAACAGTGCTTATAGGGAAATCTGCATGGCTTCTGTAAAACAATGGCTCACCAGCAGCAGCCCCTCCAATAACCTTTGGCGGCCAAGTCTATAGAGGCTGGGGGTGTCCCATGTTGCACTTAAATCAAATGTGTGGCACAGCAAACAGAGGAGCTATTAAAATATATTTATTATTCATTATTAGTAAATTGCCTACATGTGGAGTACTACAGTGGAGCAAACTTACAGTTTTTGTTGACTCATTAAAAGTCTGTAGTGTGATGCCCTACAAAACCCAAATTTGTATTTATAGCATTAATTTTAAAGCTCCACTTGAGCAATTACATTAGTGTGTTAAATGAAAAAGATACAGAATAAAGGTAAATCTTAACAGTACCCTGGAAATTTGCCTCGTGAGCACACTACCCTATATCTTGAGACTTAATGTGCCACTGGGAGAGAATTTGATTTAACCTAGAAATTCACAGGTGAGACTGTGGAAGATAATATGTGCCACTACTGGAGATGTGTTAATAAATTATAATTCTGCATGCTATATGCATTCCAATTGCCTTTTTAGTAAATACTTAACACATTAAAGTCTGCCAGAAAATCAGATGAAATGAAACCAATTTAGCTCCTTAATTTGTATTATGTTATGCAATACTACATCATGTTGCACCCATAGAAACAAGAAATTGATATTTTCTGCTACAGATCTGCTGTTTCTCACCAGTTTGCTAATAGACCGGTATCTTTTGGGAGGTGATAATAAGATACCTTTCCATCACTGGGCGGTAGTGTATTGTTAAGTTAGCAGAGAAAGAAAGGGTGTAAATTACCAGAAAGGTAATCAGTCACCAGGTTTAAACAATATTTCAATAATGTTCGATTATGTTTAATAAATGTACTGAAAACTTAATGTCAAAAAAATATCAGAGAGTTGTATTTAAGACAGTTCAGTAATTTAGGCTCTAATCTTGCAATCCTCTCTTATCCTAAGCACACAAGTTGCATTTGAAGCTAACTTAAAGTATGCTTGAATTTAAACAAGTATATTAGCACTTGACATATCAGGGCTTTAATAAATAAACAAAAAGTACCAGTGGACCTGAATAAGTTGAACACCTGCTCATCTCCTGATTACTTGAACAAAAGAACAGTAGAAATGTAGGAGGTATAATCATAATAATCATACAATCATAAATTATCTAAGCCAGACAAAGACTTATGGGCCTTTTAAAGAGCCATGCAAGAAATGGAATAAACTGAAGGCAATTTCATGTAGGTTAACCTAGTAAGAAACCAGTAGAATATTTACAATTTTTTTTTAAACAAAAAGACCAAACAACACTCCATTCCCTCCTCCCCCCCAAAAAAACCACCCCACAAAACAAATGGGAAAAAATAAGTACTCTTGAGAAAATATGAACATTTCTATCATATTTTATTTTTATAGGTTCAGGGAAAATGTGGTTTAGAAAATTTCTGAGAATTATGTTGCTAAATTCTTCAGACTCCCTGCCCCTGTATACGGTGTGGAAGTAAGAAGTGCCATGGATCTTTTCAAAGGATGTGGAAAACGGAAAGTGGATCTGAATATAGGTGTAACCAGGGGCTCGGGGAACAGTATGAACCATGGACTAAATTCTACACAAGTGAGTAAAAATCCTCACCAACATTTTCTGCCTGGACCAGCTAAGTAAGTAACTTAACCCTGAAGCAAACATTGTATCTATGGGTTCCTTCTATCACCCTATTGTATTTCACCATATTTTCACCAAAGTCCTTGTCCTTGAAATCAAGCTTGTAAAATTATCTTAAAAATCATTAAAAAAATTATGGTTGGAAGGGACCTTAGGAGGTCACCTAGTCCAAACCCTTGCTCAAAGCAGAATCATCCCCAAATAGATTACTTCAGCCAAGTTTTTTTCTAGCGTCTTAAAAAATCTTAAAAGGTCTTAAAAATCTCCAAAAATGGAGATTCCACAAGCTCGTTGGGTAGCCTGACTTGTACCAGTGCTTTACTACCCTTCTCATCAGAGAGTTTTTCCTAATATTTATTAGGCTATTTAACATCTAATAGGATATTTCCTAATATATAATAAGATAACAGCACTGGGGCTCTTGATTTGTATAAGAAAGTAAATAGCTTCAGATATTATGGTAACAGATTTAATTTTCTCAGCAACTGATATTTTGACTCCTTTCTATTGAACCTAAACCCAGCTGACTAGTTCAGCAGTTTGGAATTTTGTTTGCTGGTTACTCCCTATACTGGGAAGTGAACCATCCTGTTATGACTTACCATTTGATACCTAAATAATTGACTGTCTGATGAAAAACTGTCTTGTCATATTTTGTAATAAAATAATACTTTTGTGCATAACTTGACCTGTCTCAGTGAGTTATGCAGCCCATGATTTCATGGTAACAATTTCCAGTGGGATTTTATTAATACTCTTGCATTTGCCATATTGTACAATGTAAGCTGTTATATTCAATTTGTAGGAAAAATATTCAGGTGTAAAACTAGATAATCTGTATCCCTTTGGAATCAAAAGTCACTTTGCCAAAATATTTTAACACATGAAATTGCTTCTTAAGAGATGTTTGCTATGATAAAATGACAGAAAACTACATTTCCATTATAATTATAACTGACTAGTGGTGCTAAGTTTTTATAATTTAAAGGTATTCTCAAATCTGACAGCTCTTCCATGTTGAATTATGCATCTCTGGCTCTTAAATAGTTCTGCTGGCATGAGACAGCTGAGATGAAGTTGTCTTTCTAAAATAATTGCTCCACGGAGCATCCATTATACCTTCAGAAAAAATGTATTACTTGACTTCTACAAATTATAGACTAGCCTATAATGGGTATTTTTGACAGCTATTAGCTTTAAAAAAAAATCTGAACAGTAAAATGAGTATTGATATCACTCTGCTGTGTCTTGCATGCTAATACCAACCTTTTCTGTACTTTTCTTCTACAGTATGATGCAATCATTAATTACAATAATATTGATGTAATTGCACTCATCCTAAAAATACAGTATTGGCAAAGTGTGTATTTTTTCCTAGTGTACTACTTACTTCATATTTCCAGTACATGAAAAAAATGATCCATATTTAAGGATAAAATTCTTAGGCTATATTTTGTCTTCATCCTTCTTCAAACAGAACTTATCATTGCCTTGAATGGAGAGTTAGATTCACAAATTTAAGGGAAAATGTCATCCTTTGCTTTTCAAGTCATGTGAAATGTTTTGTTGATTTTAATACTAAGGATCTGGGCCTGAAAACTTCACTTTATATAAATTGAATGGTCTTGAGACAATAATTTTTTTAATGTGTTTGATAGTAAGTTACCCACAAGAGAGCAAATGCCTTCTACATATTCAAGTATCTGCTTAAATTCTTTATTATTTAGCTATTTATTATACACTACGATAGAGGTTTATGGCATTTCATAATGTACATAAAGAACAATTGTCTGAAACAAAATAGAAAAGGGGACATTGATATAAAATGTTGTTTGGCTTACATTTAATACAGTCCATAGCCTGACTCTACAGGGGACCATCTGTACCAAATCACACGGGTGGCCAACTCAAGTAGTTCTGTCATTCACAGTGGCTCTTCTTTAAGGGAAGGTCTAAAATTTTCTTAACAGATAATTATTTTTCTGCAGTGCTGAATGTCTTCCTACTTCCAGCTGCTTATGCATTGAAGCATTAGATTCTCTGACTTTTATAAACATTTAGCATATTTAAACTATAATACTATAACTACAATATATAAAATAATATGGCTAATTTTCAGAAAATCCATCTCTAACATTTTAAGAGTGACATATTAATTTAAGTTGAAATTAGCCCTAATACAAAGGGAACACAGAAAGGTCCTAAAATTAGAATATTCCCCTATAAAAGTAGTTGTCAGTCACTTGTAGCCTGTGCCAATATGTTTTTCCCCCTCTCAACAAATCAAGGTGGAGTAAGAAGTAATGGCAGTCACTGTTTTAGAAAGCATATGACTGGTAATGTAGCAACACTGCAGTTAAAGCAGCATGCATGACAGGACCAAGAGTGACCTTAAGGCATAGGATTACTCTCGTTCCTAATAGGAACAGTTGCTTCCTATAGGACGCATCCAAACAAGGCATGTTAATGTGCATTAGCCTAATTTAAGTTGCATTATGGGTGCGCATCTACATGTGCACACTCTTAATGCACATTAAAAAGGCTATATTAGGCTAATTGCACCTACATTTGATTCCTGCAAGTGTGGGCATCAAATTTACATGCTATTAGTTAAAGCACATGAATGCATGTGTAGATGAGACCCGAGACTAACTTTAGTGCCAGGTATGCCCAGCCAGTAGAAGCACATGGCAGGGCTGCCAGGACTTGGTAATAACTTCAGTGCCAAGTCCTTGCACATGTAGATACCCACCAAAAATTGCTCAGTGTGCATTAGCTTAATGTGCATTAAATTTAACTGTACGTAATGCATGTGTAGATGCACCCATGCAGTTTTTTTCTTCTCAATAAAATACTTCAAATAAAAGGTAAGAGACTAAGAACAAGCCTTTTCCCATCAAAATAGTTAAAGACCATATTATGCAAGTAATTGGCATTCAATCGATTTTAAAACAATGTTAAGTTACTCTTATGACAATAAAAAATAAATATAAAGTTAAGCCTCTTAATGGTAAAGGAGATTAGGCACCTAGAACAAACTTCTAAAATTCCATTATGATCTTGCACAAATGTAATGCTATAGTAATCAGTGTAATACAAACTATATATAGAAGCACTACAATTATTACATAATATATCATGAAGATTCTCTGGAGATGGCATTATCAGAATTTCTGGGCTAGTTCTGAAAGCCATTAAAGATCTATTACTTGCCAAACTGGCCCATCCATAATTTCCAGTAATGTCCTCTCAAGGGTATAATTTTTAATCACATGGTTTTTATCAAGGGGAATTCAAAGTTTACCTGTGACTGTTGGAAGAAAAAGATCGCATAACTTCTGTGTATTCAGTAGTTTGCATTGGGTGCCTTTACTTTGTTTTTGAATGCAGTTTTACAACAAATTGAGTCAGTTTGCTGGATGGGTTATATTTTATTCTCCTTCTTTCCCATTAATTCTTGCATTAACTTTTAAACAGAAAATGTAAAAACATATGGTTTTATTTCAGTGTAAATTTGCTTGATTAAGGACCGAATAAAATCTGAATTCAGAAGCTGGCTCATTTTTAAAATGTGTAAACAGTATACTGTGTCTCCCTGTGAAAGAAGTTCATGAGCAGGTTGGATCTTACATCCAGGACCAGGCTATTGAAAAGCATACATAGTAACTATATAGTTGATTCTTTGACTAACAAACAAAGATAAGCTCCTGTTAGTAGAAATAGTAGTGAGCAAGCACTTAGCAGTTATGGACCAGAAATGCATTCTGTTAGGTCCTGTGCAAACTCAGACCCTTTAAACATAGAACAAAAAAATATTCTCTGACCCAAACAGTCCTTATCTGTGACTTATAGGAAGATAAACAGAAGAAAGACAATTCATACATGACTGGGGCTGTGTCCTGATGTTCCATTTCTACTGGAAGGATTGCCATTTTCCCAGAAGAAACCACAAGCATGCAGATCGTAGAATCATAGAAAATTAGGGTTGGAGGGGATCTCAGGAAGTCATGTAGTCCAACCTGCCGCTCAGAACAGGACCATCCCCAACTAGATCATCCCATCCAAGGCTTTGTTTAGCCTGGTCTTAAAAACCTCCAAGGATGGAGATTCTATAATCTCTCTGGGTAACTTGTTCCAGTGCCTTACCACCCTGCTACTGAGATAGGTTACATCTAGTAAAGGAAGTTTAGTTTTCCCTATAACTTGAGACTATTGCTCCTTGTTTTGTCTTCTGCCTTGTTCTGTCTTCTGGAGCTAGACTGAGAACAGTCTAGCTCCACACTCTTTGAAACAACCCTTCATGTAGTTGAAGGCTTCTATTAAATCCCCCCTCGGTCTTCTCTTCTTTAAATAAAACAAGCCAAGTTCCCTCAGCCTCTCCTCATTAGCATGCATTCTGGTTTTCTGTGTAAAAAAAAATCCAAAATTATCTCATTAAAACCCCCTAAATCCATGTTTTTTTCATGATTAAAATGAAACACCACTATATGTGTGGATGGATGGATGGATGGATGGATATAGGTATATATGGCTATATATAGGTGTCTATATAGGTATCAGGTGATCACAGTGTTTTATTGATATATGTATAGTTTGAAAGCAATTTGGAAACCTACCAGTGCCTCAATCATTTTGATAAATTAAATTATAAGTACCTATATATTTTGGCATTTGATTCTGGGTTTTTTTCTCTTGGAAAATCAGAGTTTCCCCTGTCCCCTTCACTCAACAGGATGCGGGTCAACTGTGGCTGCCCCCCACCCCCCTGCTGCTTTGTGCTCCTCACTCCCAACCCATAAACCCCTTCAACCCTGCTGGTGACCCTCACTCCTGACCCACAGTCCTCCCACCCCTCCCAGCCCATTTGGTGCCTCTCACTCCCATCCTGCAGTCCCCTGGCCCTGCCATTGCCCTTCAGTCCTGACCCACAGTCTCCCACCCTCCACGTCTGATGGTTCTCCTCACTCCTGACCACTGCCCTCTGCCCCCAGGCTCCAGCATCCTAGTGTGTGTGGAAAGGGGTGGGTTTGTGTGCCCCCTGGCTCTAATCACCTTCCTCTCACTCCCATCAGCCCCAAGCAGCCCCTTGCAGGCTGGATCTCTGCCAGTCTGTAAAAGAAAACCCATAGTTTCCTGGATTTTTCTCCTTTAAAACAGAACATCCATGTTTTCCTGCATTTTTCCACAGGAAATGGAAAACCTGGATCCCTGTTCATCATATCATGTGACCCAGCCTCCTAACCATTTTCATTGCCCTCTGGTGAACTCTCTCCAATTTGGCCACATCCTTTCTGTAGTGGGGGGTCCAAAACTGGACACAGTACTCCAGATGTGGCCTCACCAGTACTGTATAGAAGGGAAGAATCACTTCTCTCAATCTGCTGGCAACACTTCTACTAATGCATCCCAGTATGCCATTAGCCTTCTTTGTAATAAAGGTGCACTGCTGGTTCATATTCAGCTGATTGTCTGCTGTAACCCCCATGTCCTTTTCTGTAGAGTTGCTGTTTAGCCAGTTGGTCCCCAGCTTGTACCAGTGCATGGGATTGTTCTTTCTTAAGTGCAGATCTTTTCACTTGTCCTTATTGAACCTCATGAGATTTCTTTTGGTCCAATCCTCCAGTTTGTCTAGGTCTCTCTAACGTGCCAGTTTATTATCCTAGTGGTTCCAAGAAAAATATAACCTGACTCCAACCATGTAGAAGTCTCTCCCAGGGGAGTTTCTTCTGAAAGAAGCATTTGTACATTTCCCCAGATCTTAACTCCTCCCAGGGACAGGAAGTAGAACTTTGGGGAAAGAATCCCATGCCTTGCAGAGACTGGGACCACCCTGTTCTGGAGAAGGTGAGGGAGGCAGCTTCTCCCATTCCTCTTGTACACTAGGAGTGGGATGCTTCCCACTAACTCCTCACATACCACAGCCCCCAGTGTAAGAAGTGGGTAGGAGCTTTTGCCCCACTGTGCCCTCTGCTTTGGTCCTGGTGCCTGGGAGCTGACTGGAGTGAGCAGCGCTGCATGCCCCTGCCTGTTTCACTCTCTGTAATCCCTGGAATGAGAAGCAGGCAGGGGCTTCCCCCACTGCTCAGTCTGTTCAGGCTCTGGGGACCACAGGAAGGGGAGGGCTGGAACAGACCACATTTGTTCCCATCACAGGATATCCCTTATCTCAGGAAGCTGTGAGGAGCATGGGAAAGGGTGTAGTTTCAAACTGAACTCCTGTACCCCTACCTTTCCTGGAATAATTTCTGGCCATGGACATTTTCCACCACTAGAAATTAATGCTTGTACCTGGCTCAAATACCATTACTTCAGTATTTTTATTATTTTTAATATTTCTGAACAAATAATTCCAACCTGAGTCAAATAAATTGGACAATGATTTCTTGTTCCATGTTATTCCTCTGTTTGTTTAAATATTCGGGATTTCAGAGTGAATTTTTCAGAAGTATATTTTAGGGCCTTTGAAGCCAATTTAAATACCAGGGGTAGTTCAGGGCTTCTAATTTCACTTGTAGCTATCAACGATTCAACATCCCAGTGGGTTTTACATAGGTAGAGCTGATGTGTCATTTTCAGTACATTTTAATAAACTGTACTTCTGGGGAATGATGTGTTCATCAGGCTATTCCTCTCAGCTGCTTGTGTAGATTGGAGGACCAGAGAAATAGCTGTATTAATAAATAGACATGGGAAATTAAAATTTAATTTTAGGAATGTGGTTATCTATCAGCCATTGTGAATATGAACGGATTCTGCTGTATCATAAAGCACCTGGGATGCCAGCAGATAACCAAATAAGATGAATCAACAGGGTTACAGACTCCCTCCACCTGCCTGTGGCTAAAAACTGGCCAGAGGCAGGAGGCAGGACTGGGGAGAAGTCTGTACTGGCTCAGCTTTGTGATTGCCTGGGGAAGGGCCTGCTGGGAGGCATGTGGGAGCATCCCCAACCTCTTGGCCTCGGCCAGTGCAGGCAGCCTTTGTTCCTCGCAGAATGAATGTGTGCTCTGTTTGTTCCCAATCTAATCGATGCCACTTACAGAAACCCAGGTAGGTTTGATCGATTCTGCCTCAGGTTTTTTTGAATGTCTGTACCTAGCCACATTGACATTTGGTTTCCAAGATTAGCTCTAAGATTTTCTAGTGGGGAGAAGGAAGCCTACAGGTTTTTACTATTGCTTGATTTACATATGAAGTAGGGCCTGCATTGAATGAAGTGGTTCTTGTAATGGCTTAATCACAGAATTGTTATAGAGTGAAATATGTATACACACTATAATTCTAAAGTGATACATGCATGTTAACATGTTGATGTGTTATTGTAAAAATTAAGAAACATCTGATTAAGTCAGAGAAAAGTTACCACATTATTAAAATGGGGGAATCAATTTAGTCTTTCTTATGGTTTGTCAAATTTATAAAATATTGTATTTCTCTTCAGATAGAGTTACATACTGTGTAGCTCAAAGATAATCCCTATGGTCTTGGCATATGTTACTTAATTGTCTCAGAAGGAAATACCATAAATACCATGCTGTCATCTCCCATGGGCATTTGCTCATCTGTCACAGTGGGAGCTACAGACTGGGTGAGGTGCTCTAAGACATTTCTTCAGCTATGTAAATCACAGCCATTTCTCCTTCCCACTTCCCAAATGGTCAATTATGTATAAACATGTGTTAATAAAAATTTGCTTCTTTGCCTCTAAGGTACGCACCCATAAAGCTATGTGAGTATGATAAACTATAAATGCCATGATTATGTGATTCAACCTATGACATAAATTACTGTTCTAAAATGCTTATATAGAAGTGAAATTCTATGGAATTCAGGCAGGCGCAATGTAAAAACAAAAGAAACCCACAAACAATAATATCCTTCACATGATACTAAAGAAGCAGAACAAGGTTCTGCATTTTCTCTATTTACTTTAGGCAACCTGTTTTTCTCTGCCTGTTGTGAGAACAGAAAAGATTATGCTGAAAGTAAACTAAAGATCATTTCATATGTTTGCTGCTTAATGACCTTTGTACAGGTTCAGTGGCCATATGTGATGGTAAACAGCCAAATTGAGAGGGCTATTTGCAGACAGCTATGGAGCTGATAACATTCACACTAAATGTTGGCTTTTACTAGATAAACTAAAGGAAATTAAAAGTCATATGAGTAACTTTCAGTGGATCCTTCATGTTTAAGGAAGTGTCCCTGGTATGTTGAACCAAGTTATCAGTGTAGTTATTGTACTTACAAGATCCTTGAAAACATTGTTTTGTTTACCAGGTAGAAAATATATCCTTATTAAAAAACCTAAGGCTATATTTACTATTTTATACCATCATGTTTTGTTTTTGTTTTATTACATGTAATCTGTTCTTGAGTTTGCATACTTGCAAGTTTAGGCTATATTGTATTTTCTCACAAACAATGCCCCGCCGCCTGCCCGCCCGCCCAGCAATAAAATGCACACCTTAGCTTTGGAAAGCTTTATTTATATATATAAAAATAAAAGGTTTTCCAGAGTCATGGATGACAGAGCTTACCTGCACACAGCAGCTTATGTGCCTTCAGCCAGCTTACTAGCCAGCTGAACCAAAAGACACAGTTAATTGGGAGCAGTTTTTGGCTGCTCAGCCAAAATAATGTTAATTTGACAACAGCTGAGACAGGGTTAAAACTGGATTCCATGTCTGCTGCTTATTGGCTCTGGGAAAAGTGTTAGCCATGTTGGCAAACATTGCAGCACAGGGTCTCCATGCTTCTGTTTCAATGAAGAAAATCAGCTCCCCTTTTAAAACACCCCTTCAATTTTGAGCAGCTGATTTTTAGGGAAGAAATGTGTGTATGGTATGCAAGTACAGGTTTCCCTTGATTTATGCGGTACCTGCATTCCCAGAAAACTGCACATCAATTGAATTTGCATAAAGGGAAGCCAGTTTACAATTTAAGAAATAGGGATAGGTTCCCACAGTGGTGAGGGAGGGAGGAAATAAGACTGGGGCTGAGGAAGGGGTGGGAGGAGGTGTGCGGCACAGCCCATCAGCCACTCCCAGAGCTGCAGCAGGGAGCAAAGCAGAGGGAACTGTCAGTGGGTGCGGGGCACAGGGCAGGTGGGGGGCCAGGCTCTTGCTGCTATGTACACCCTGGGAGGGCTGCGGGCTGGGGGCTGCGCAGGCTCTTCCCAGGGGGCACATACACCCAGAACTGCAAGCAGGATGAGAGCAGGCTCCCCCTGCAGGCTGGGGCCAGCAGTGGCACCAGGCTCTTCTTGGCACTCAGGGCAGGCAGCGGCGCTGGTAGGGGGCTGCAACTACCTCAAAATTTGCCATAGCCCTCCCCCACCCAACCTGCCCTTTCAGCACAGTTGCTGAGTGCTGGGAAGAGCCCAGTGCTGCCACCCACCCCAGCCTGCAGTGACAGCCTGCTGTCATCCCGCACGCAGATCTGGGGGCATGCACCCTCCCAGGAAAAAGCCCGGTGCAGTCCCCTAGCCTGAAGCCCTCCCAGGGTGCTCATAGCAGCAAAAGCCATGCCCCCACCCACTTACAGGGCAAAAGCCATGCCCCCACCCACAATGCCCCGTATCCACTTACAGTTCCCTCTGCTTTGCTCTCTACTGCAGCCCCGGGCCTCCATTTCTCCCCACTCACACCACCCCCTCCTGCAGCAGCCCCAGGAGCACCCGATGCCAGATGCCTTCAGCCACTGGGCTACATCATGCTCCAAATGCCCCGGGGCTCTGCTTGTCCCCACTCACCCCATCCCCTAGGCTGCACCATGCACCATGTGGTGCAGGCAGGTGGTGTTGGCTGCTCCCAGGTGTGCTGCAGCAGGGTCTGCAATGAGTGGGGACAAGTGGAGCCCTGAGGCATGGCATAGTTTGTCCCTACTCACCCCAGCCTCTTTTACTTTTGCCAAGAAACTTGCACACACTGTTCTTGCCATGTTTCTCACATATAACATGCACACAATTTGCAGCAGCTGTATATATGGTATACTGAAATAGCTACTGATGATACTGATGATACTGAAGATACTGAATCAGCTAGACATCTATACTTTATGAATGATGACATCTCACGGGTATCTTCAAATTAGGCTTATTATGCAAAAAGTAGTATTTGAGATATGGGTGTAAATGGGGTAGTCACTACTGTATGAACAGCAGAGATTGTTGCCTCTGGATTTAGGACCCAGATGCGTTGTTTCTGGTGGGGGACCCACCCTCAGACTGACCACAACCTTTCCATTCAATAATAGGCAAATTTGTTGATACACAGTGATAACAGAAAAGAAGCCATGCAAACAAAAAAACAATTCTATATATCTACCAAATCCTAGGGCTGTCATCAGAGTCAAAGTACATGTGGCCAGGATGCAGTCTTCACTCCGAGGCTCTCTCCTAGGTGTTAGATGTCCGCATCCGGGAGGTGGGATGCCAAGGCCCCTCCTCCCCCAGTGGGGTGGATGAGACAGGGTGGTGGTGTGCCCTATGTCCATGGTGACCTTGGGGACCCTACTGGGAGACAGGGATCCTTCTTGGGAAGGAGGAGGACCCTGGCAGAAGGAGGGACACTTTGCTGCTCCAAAGTCTCTGTTTTTGTATTCTCCTTCCCTCCTGATGACTGTTGATCCGTGGCTGTCACCGGTTGGTCTCTCTGTGTTTGTTGCATGCCCATGGAGCTTATCACATGCACACATATTAATTTGGTCTTTCCAGGCCTTCTCCTAATTTGGTTTTGTTAGCTGGTGCCCCCTTATCTCGTGTTATGGAACAGTATGGTACATGCCCCCAGTTTCTCAGGCTGTGTTTGTATCCATTGGCTTTTTTGTGCTACACAGCCTGTCTGCTTCTAAGGCTGTATGAAACTGTATGTGGGACCCAGGCTCTTAAAATCAATTAATGCCTGCTGCCTATCCTGAACCATTCTAATGCATATATATATGCTCCCTGGCACAGTATTGATAGTAGTATTGATCAATAGTATTGATCAATAACTGATCTTGTTTGATTCAGATTATATATACCTATGAGCCAATTCCCCAAAAAGCGTAACTTTAAATACCATTTTCTAAGCCAACAGAGATAAAATGAGAAAAGGGGAATTATTTTTATCCCATTGCATGCAAAAGATAAAGGCCTTGGTCTGTAAAGAACTACCAGTCATAGGAAAGGTGGCTTTCATATACTTAGAGATGGAGTAACCTGAACTAGAGGCAAAAAAAACTTCCACAGTTTTATCTAATCTGAACTAAAGAAGATCAGTTATTGATTAATACTATGCACCAGGGAGCATGCTCTGTAAATTAATTCTTGGCTATCTGAAAAATCAACAACATTAATTTACAGTCATCATTTCTAGCAACAGACAAATGACAGAGCTCTACTTGCCTGCATCAGAGAGTGGGGATAAATATAATGTAGTTATGTGGCCTGATAACTTGGTCACCAAAATAAGTAGTTCTAACTCTTTGTAAATTAGCATCTTTTTTCCCAGTACATATAGCTTTTAGTCACTGAAACACTGTGGAACATCTATATCTAATTTTCTGAGAAGTGATATGGGACCTGATTTCTGGTCCAGCCAAGCTGCATTTGTTTCAGGACTAGCCAAAGGCAACACTGGCACTTATTCCTTTGTTCTGGGGCTGGCAAGTCTCACAAGCAGACCCTGGCACTGGAGATGAGGGTAGTGTTTGAGCAGGTCAGTATCACCAGAGGATTCCTTGCACCAAGGAGCTGGTGCAAAAAAACCTTAATGAATTCATTAATTTTTCCTATTGTATTATGATTGGAACCAGAAGGCCCCTATACTGTAGCAAAAAGCTACATTTCTGCTGTGCCTGAGATGCAGCCAGTGGAGACTTCATATAAAAGTTTTTCATAACTTCTTGTAAACTATTGCAGATTGGAATGTGGAAGGAACTGGTGGGGGTGCCAACATGTGCTAAGGTCATAATTAATAAGAATAGTTTCAGGAAGCTTAAAGCCTGAATTGTCCACTTTTGTCATCATCCAAGAAGCAGTAGAAGTGGCCTGGTGCTAGTTTCTGTGTTTCATAGAAGAGGACTAAATCTCTCTTACCCATGCCTTTTAATAGGTTTTCACTGAGCATGCAGCTTTTTTATAGTGACTTGTTTTTTCCTTACAATTTGAACTGATTTGTTTAAGCTTAAAATTTTACATGCATATTCTACAGTTATTGAACATTTAATATATCATTCTGGATTTACTTTCACTCATGGTAAAGTACTTTATGTTAAGTTTCCCAGGGTATGTGCAAGCTTTACATTTCAATCACCCTAACCAAGGTTAGGACAACCTAAATGCCCCAGCATGAAAGTGTTGACAGGGCTTAGGTTGCCTGAGAAATGGCACAGCCAACATAAAGTTAGTTCACCTGAGAGGTGAACTGTAGATTGGCAAAGGGTTAATCAGTCCAGCAGGGGTTATCTCAGCTATCTCATGCATGCTTTCATGTGCTCATAGCACAGCTCCAAGGCTGGAAAAGCCCAGCTACTCACCCCTGGCCCTGACTGGACTATTTTTACCCTCCCTGTTATCCCCTCTCCACAGACCAGGCAGCTCCTCCTGCAGTCCTACCAGCCACCCTGGACCCACCAACCTCCACTATCCCATGAGCCCTCTGCCCCCTGACTTACTTACCTTTGGCTGCCTGCACCTTTTTCTGATAAGCGGCAAATGCTTTCATGCACAAATCCCAATTTTAAGCCATCTAAACCTGAGCTGGGTTCTTTGAATGCTTGTTTGCACCCACAGTGATTATTCCAGGTATAAGTAGGAAGGGTAACTTGCTGGAAGGCTTCCATTTTTGATGCTGTGATTATTTGGTCCATCCTTACAGTGTCAAATATGTACTCTAATTTATTATAGCTTTCCACTTTTTTCTTTTTCTCTGAAAGCTATAATGTAAAATGAGACCTTTCAATGTATTACAGTTCATCAAAAAGTGTTTTTGGCAGCATCCTATCAGAAAAGCAGTTGTTGGCATATAAAAAAACTATACATGTGCAATTTTTTTTCAAAAAGGAAGGGAAACTTGATGGGAAGATCCATTACATCACTTAAGTAAGTATTTCTTAACCAAATAAAATTCGGGAGGCTCTATTCAAAGTGATGTAGCTAAGGGCAATCATAAAACCCAGAGTTTGTTGAGTTATGTATTGTTATTCAACAATAAAAGAAAAAAACGTTTTTTAATATATTTGAAATTGGCATAATATAGAGAGCTCAGCCTGCAAAAGCATGTGTGTTTGTATGTGTAGGTGCGTGTGTATACACACACACATGCTTTGACAAAATATGGAAAAACTTGTTTGTCAGTTAAAAAAGGTTTAATAAAATGCTACATTTGCATGTACAGATTCAAGAATGCGCCTTAATGTTCTGCATATGCTTAGACCCCCCTATCTAAATGTCTACATGTCTTTTCCTTCGGAATAATTCTTTGTTTTTGGGGGGATATTATTGACCAAGCCTTGATCATTAAAAGATTTCACATGCTATGCATACAACCATAGAAGTAAATGGGATTATTCACATCCTTAAGTGCTTTGTTGTATTGGGGAAAAAATGGGTTTGGCACCTTGTATAAATAAATGCTCAATGTATAAGCACTACAAATATGCAGACTGTGGGCCTGAAAATAAAATAATAGTGATCATGAATAGTAATAATTGTGTTGTGAGATGATTATTATAATATGAAACAAAATCAGTTATTCTGATCCATTATTTTACAGATTCTGTATATATTCTATGATTCTGCTAGGAGAG
Organism: Alligator sinensis; assembly: GCF_000455745.1. NCBI lineage: Eukaryota > Metazoa > Chordata > Crocodylia > Alligatoridae > Alligator > Alligator sinensis. Next base: position 47,734 of record NW_005841987.1, read on the forward strand.
TTATCAGGCTCTCTAATTTATATTTACTTGGGTCATCATGTTTACACCTTTTATAAACAGGTGTAATATCATCCTTTTTTCCTGGTTCTCTGAGAAAGGAAGTAGATGAGATGAGACAGAATAATGGCTCAGTCTGATCCTTGGCAATTTCTTTTACTATTCTTAAATAAAAGTTATCTAGCCCTGATAATCTTAAGATATTTAATTGTAATAATTTCTATATAATATAATTTCTGGTTACTAATGAAAAAGATTTTTTTTTTATCACAAGAAGACAGAAATGCATCACCTTTCTTTGAATGTAGAATGTTTATTAAATATTTCTGTCCCATTTTGTATCAATATAGGCAATTTTACCATCCTCATCTAGTACCAGACTCATACCATTGCTAGGATTTGGGTTCTATCATCTATAAGTAAAACACCTTATTGTGCTTAGTCCATCTGAATTAAAAATACATTAGCCAAGGGATACTATAACCAAAACCATTACAGATCTGGGGATTCACCTTTGAAGAGCCAATTGTAAAAGGGAACCCTGAGAACTCACCACAATGGCTCAAAGCTTTCTACAGCTTGTCTGCCTTTCATTCACAGCTACTTGACTTCATACTGACTTTTATGTTAGGGTAGTGCTTAGAGAATATGCAAAATGTAAGGGAGAGGAATCTAGAGCTCTTAATTTTTTGTCATTGCCTTTATCTGATAAATATAGGTTTTAAGATTTTGCTTCCACATGCCAACCACTTACTTATATTGTATCTTTCATTTGGTAAAATGTGTTACAAATCATGTTATACACACTAGACACAGGTTTGCATTTAAAAATCTAGGAATGTGTTGTAATGCAAAGCTGATATCTTCCTGTAAAGCAATCGTGTATAGATTTTTTTCCTCAGTAGGGCAGACCTCCTGCTGTTCTCATTTGTATTTGTTTTGTAAACAGTGATCTAAATTCTCATTCAAGATCATTTGATTTGCAACACTTTTCCTCTTCATTTTAACTAGAAGAGCCACTATAATTTAAATTTCAAATTTTTGAGTCAGACTTTTTCTACTATAAATTTTCTGACAAGGAATTTTCATTCCATCATTAAGTTGAATCATGTCACCCATTGCATTTTTACAGAGTAACAGCGAACAGTAGATGACATGTTAGCTTGACTTAAAATAAATGGGGTTGCACAGGCAATCTGATTGTGGAATAGTTGCCCCTTGATCATGGACATAAATTATGACAGTTAATTCATAACGCACGGTGTCTAATTGTTCTCATATGTGTTACTGGTACTTGAATGCTTACTATAAAAAGATATTACCAAGTGTACTTTGGATTGAAGAGGGAAGGGGTCAATCCACTATTCACACTGGGTGCATCTACTTATGAAATTAATGTGATGCAATAAACTCCAGAGCAGTTTGAGCCAGAGTCCACTGCTCCTGGGCACAGCATCTACATGTGCACCTGGCACAGCAGCAGTTGGGTGGAGCAACTCCAGGCTGGCAGCAGGCTCGGGGGGTTGGAGGTCAGCCCCAGGTTCCAGTGTTGGGCAGTGGAGGGGGCTGTCTTGAGTACAAGAGTGGTAAAGTACTTAGAAATGTGGCATGAGGCCCCCACACTTTAGCACCTTTGTGTCCCACCCAAGCCCCATCACCATCTGCAAAAGCATTTCATCACACTTAATTACTATGCTGTAAAATAGCACTGTCCTGGACAGTATTATCTTATGCCGGAGTTCATTTACGGTGCCATAATACCAACACATATGTAAGCTGTGACACTTTACTGCAGAGCTAATTAGTCACGTACCAGGGGAACAGAACCCTTGAACAGTTCAGTGGGGTTGTTTGTTCCCATGGTCAACAGCAGTCGGTGCACTCTACAGCAAAGCAGTGACTAGGATCTCAGGGGTAGGTAGGAGTTAGCTTCCTTTGCAGATTGCATTCAGTCAGATTGGTGTAAGGTTGTTGGAGAGTAAGTGAGAGACTGCTGGAACCAGGATTCTAGTTACACTTTGACTCTTGTGGCGGGGACTGCAGGAAAAAAAAAAAAAGGGTTGCACATCAATAAGCCCTAATGACATCAGAGACCTGGATTTTTCAAATCTCACAGTGGGGCTCTTGTCTCTTATGGTGGTGGGGAGGGGCTCAGCTCCCCCAAGCTCCCCTGTAATTCGAAACCCTGGCTGGAACCTATTTTGGAGGGACAGGGACCTGCATAAGCTTGCAGGAGGTGGGAGTGAGGTTGGGGGATTACACTGTGGTGTCTTTCTTTCCTTTGGAGGCTGTGAAAGGAAGAGATTTTTAGCCCTAGGTGTGCAATAATGGCTAGAATTCAAGAGCTGCACAGCATGCTCAAGGGGCAAAAGCAGCTGGCAGATGTCTTATTCAGGACTATAACTCTCTAGTAGTAAAACCCATTTGTTATGTGGCCTGGTTCAGTATATAGTTTTTTTTTTACTAAATAGGCTGGCCACTATATGATGAAGTTGGTCCACATACCTCAGAAGGCTGCACATCTATTTGGCTGCTAAAACTTTACATATGGTATAGGAGCAGTTAATACATTTGAAGAATACAAAAAATGCATCACACTTTCGCAGGAACTCCAGGATAAGTTGGTCTATTTGAGTTAGAAATAGTTAAGTTAAGGGATTTGAGCAGCCATGCTATATGGATTAAACAGAGCTGCAGTTGCTTTTCTGAATTTTCTTCTTCCTTCTTCTCAATCATAATGAGAGGTGATTGAATGTATTTGGTAAAAATCCAAGCTGAACCTAGCAAGAGGATATTTTCTGAGTTATCTTTTTTAGTTACTTGCCATATCACTGAATCTATTTTAGACCCAGTTACTTAAGACTGGTTTAAAGACTAGTGAAATAAGACTAGTGATGGATGTTGCCTAGTTCCAAGGACTTTGGAATAAGTTGCTTTAACCTCCTAAGTGGAATAAAACCCCTATAATCTTCAAGCCCCACCCTGGTGCTAGTCCTTCAGACCATACACAAAGTTTGAGATGTAATATATGCTATGTACTATTTATGTTGATATTCCAAAGTTGATTCTGTTTTGTTTTTTTTACCTGGGAATTTTGGCAATTGAATAGTTGG
>NW_005841987.1:50853-53138 GCF_000455745.1 Alligator sinensis
GTAGCTAGAAGAGCATGGAATTTTCTGAAGCACCAAAGTGAGTTAGAAGCACAAGTTGAAATCTCAGCACCCATCTGAACAATAATGTATTGCTCGTTGACAGTTTCAGCATTTCAGTAACTGGCATCCACTAGTATTAGCATGTGGTCTCTGTCATCTTTTGCAAAGCCAGATATATTTAGGTTTCTAAACCTGAAATCCTGCTCTGTGCACTCTAGAGATTATTATTATTATTATTATTATTATTATTCCAGCATGGTATATTTAGGAAAATGGCATGACCTCAGTTTGTCACTTTTTAGGTCACATTTGTCTTATAGAATGACCCACATATATTTACTAGATTTGTTTGTATATAGCACTGTGCAGTCATTTCTATTGAAAGCTCTAGAAAGTAATGAGTTATTATAAGTGACATGCTCAAAGAAATGATTCTGTGACCTTAAAATTTTGAACTAAGATATAATGTACTTTAATGGCTTTTTGGCTTATGTACTTAGGTTATAATGAAATAAAAATCTAGTCATTTATTTTTTAGATTATTTGCACTTCCATTACTCATGCTGGTATTTCTAAAGTACATTAAGGATGTGTATATTTTAAAAAAACAGAATATTTGCAATCTGAACAGAATATACTTCTTTTCAGAACCTTTTTAATATTAATTTTCATCTCAAGGGTTTGACAGTGGTTACTCTGTCTCTGCTATTCAAGTGGGAGCATTACCTATCAGGCATTAAGGAGCCAAATGCAGTGCACCAAAATACATTTTTAACATAATAATGATTGCTAACTTTGTACAGCAGAAAGTGAATAAGAATGAAAATGGAATGACCTAATTTACACCTGAAGAGGAACATTGAATGAAGTTAGAATTTATTATGTCAGTTCTGGGGTTCAGTTCAACAGCAAATTTACAAATGGAAAACTCTGCTTAAATGAGGTTTAAGGGTTTGACTTGAAAGGTTAGGAAATCCAGACAGTTAAACCTAAAAATCATCCTCTTGTTCCTCAGAATTGCAAACAAGTGTGATTTAATTTACAGTACTTGGTCTCTGGCTACACTGGAAGATGATAGTTGAAACCACAGTATATCCTTTAGCAAGCTTCTCACATAGTGTATTGAAATGGCTCTTCTACATAAATAGTTCTCCCCAAAGTCGTATTCTTGTTTTTCCTGTTCAGTTCATCCTGGGATGGTACAATTTGTTGTTTGTGCCATCATAATGAACTGAAAATGTGTTGATTTTATAAGCTGATTAAGTGCTAGGAAGGAAACAAACAATTGCATTAGATATTTGCTCCTCAGAGGGCGCATCTACATGAGACTCCTTAGTACTTGCGTTAGCACTAACCATGATGCTGCCGCTACTGTGCAGTAGCAATGAGTTACTACGCAGTAGCTTGTTGCTGCTCTACAGCAGGGTAGAAAACAACTCGTGAGCCACCAGGACTGCATAGTCAGGGGCACATGTAGATGTAGTGAAGAGAAAGAGGACTGTAACTGTCTCACAAGGTCTTACATACCCCAGTACCACAGTTGATGGCATCTTGACTGGGGTTTAAGTAGCAATGCCTTACAGGTAGGTGTAAATTAGCTTCCCTTCTACCTCAGGACAAAACTAAGAAGCTCAAAGAGAAAAAAGTGCACCCCACAACACTAAGTTATAGCGTCATAATTTAGTGGTTTGGGCAGTCTCCCTGGATGTGAGACATAAGCTCCCAATCTAAAATGAGTCTTGCCACAGACTTGAGTCAAAGCCTCCCACGTTCCAGGTGGCTGCCTGATTAGTCATCTGGTCAGTCTCCCATGTTGATAAAAAATTCTATCCTGGAGCTAAGAGAGCTATCATGACAATAATTCGATTGATTGATCCTGGTAGATTTACTCAAAAAGTTTTTATTTCAGTAAATCAGCATTGTATTTTTTTTTCTTTTGAAAAAGATTTGTTTAAAAATTCCTTGAGCTCTGCTTTCAGGTTTACAGGAATGAGAAAATAACCTTGCTTTCTCAGGTGAGAAAGAGAGCAACAGAAGATGGCACAGAGAAAGCTGAAATATCAGTATCTTTTTTGCTTCAGTCTTCACAAAAAAGAAAAAAAAGAAAAAAAACTAAAAAGTTAGTTGTGAATAGGTACTTAATATGATTAATCTTAATGGGAAGATAGTATTGGAGGCCAGATTAAGGAAAGAACAGCTTAAAGAATATTTTAACAAGTTAGATCTGTTCATCAAAGCCTGGTAAAATTTACCTCTGAGAACCTGAGGAACTAGGCAGAGCGGTT
>NW_005841987.1:53169-70610 GCF_000455745.1 Alligator sinensis
CCTCAAGCACCAGTACCAAGAATTCATGGACAATAAGTGATGTCCCAAAGGAGTGGAGAAGATGAAACATAAAAAGTGTCTTTAAGAATGGAGGGGAAAGGGGGACCCTGGGAATTATTACATTCACATTAGCTTCCATTACCTGGAAACATACTAGAAAAAAATATCAATTAATAAATGTATAGGCACCCCAAAGGTACTATGGCAATAAAAAAATTATTCACATGATTTGTCAAGAACAAAATACCTCAGACCAGGGTAGGCAACCCCTGGCACAGGTGCCAGAGTGTGGCATGCAAAGGCATTTTGTTTGGCACGTGCGCCTAAGGGTGGATGGTGGGGAAGGGGTCAGGGCTTCACTGCCACAGCAAGGATCAGGCCCCTCACGGCTTACCTGCCATCTGTCCCTGGCACACGAACATCTTACAAGCCAAGGTTTTGGGTGTTTTTGGTACTCTACCCAAAAACATAGTCAAGCCCTGCCTCAGACCAATCTACTTTGCTCCTCTGATAAGTGGCCTACTGGATAAAGGGAACTATTGAATAAGAGGTAGTAGACACAATCTATTTTGACCTGAGTAAGGCTTTTGCCGCTGTCCCACATGACCTTCTTATAAGTAAACTCAGGAAATATGATCTATATGATATTCCCAGATCATAGGTTGAAAAATCTTCTTGAAAGAATAGTTATTAATGTTTTGCTGTCAAACTGGGAAGACAGTTTGAGTTGAATACCTCTGGAGTCCTCCCTGAGTCCCATTCCATGTAATATTTTTTATGACTGGCTTGGATGATGGACTAAAGAAAACACTTATGAGATTTGTGGATGACAACAAAATGAGAGATATTGCAAGCACTTTAAAGCAGAGAATTCCAATTGAAAATTATGTCATTTATTTAGAGAAATGGTCCAAAATTGACAAAATGAAATTCAATGAAGAGCAAAGCACTTGCACCTAACAAGAAGAAACCAAATAGGCAACTACAAAATGGGGAAAGAAATGGGTAGAAAATGGAGGTTATCATAGACTGTAAATGGAATGAGTCATTAATGTGTGCAAGGAATGCCACTTGGGGATGCGTTAGGTGTAAGATATGGAAATATTCTGCCTCTCTCATTGATTGATAAGGCATTGGCTGTAGTACTATGTGCAGAATGTGATAACAAAGATGTAGACAAATTAGAGTTCAGCAGTAAGCAACAAGAATACTAGAAGGCTTGGGGGGGGAAAAATTACCTATGATGAAAGGTTGAGAGAGCTGGGTTTGTTTGTTTAGAAGAGAGAAGACTGAGGTGGGACGTAATCATAGTCTTCCAATATGTAAACAGTTTGTTATGAGGATGACAGTGACAAACTTTTTCCATTTCCTTTGGGGTTACGATAAAGAAATAATCAGTTTAGTTCACAGCAAAGAAGATTTAAGCTAGATATTAAGAAAAAGTATTTTAAATATAAGACTAGCTAAGCTTTCAAACAAGATACTTTGGAAGGGTTTAGAATTCCCTTCATTACTGGTTTTTAAGAAGAGATTAGACAAACGTCTATTGGGCATAGTCTACATATACCAAAATCCTATTTTACAGTATGAGTATAGACAAGGTAACTTCATTATATCCCTTCAGCTCTACATTTCTAGGATTTCTAGTTACCAAATGTATTGAAACTGTATATTCCATACTGTATATTCCAAATTCAAGACAACTTGCAATTTTAAAAGACATCACAATAATTAGATTTTACACATGGAAAAGACATACATTTGTTATAATTTTCCATGTATAGAATCGTCTTAAATTTGTACCTCCCACAGCTGCACTGGTGAAAGAAGCAGTAGGGGAGCAGGCACCTTACCACTCTGCTGCCCATCCTCCCTGCCACCTGTGTACCCAGCTCTATCCCCTCTGCAACTGCCCCTTTGCCACTGCCTCTGCTTCCATCCCTGCCATTTGTCCCAACACCCCTGCTGCCATTTACCTTCTGGCTCCAGTTCTGGCTCTGCTCCAACCCACGGCCTTTGCCCCCACCTGGACACACAGCAATGGTTGCAGAGCTTTGGCCTCAGGCTCTGAAACTGGAGCCAGGCCCAGAGTGACCACCACAGCTATCGCTTCTTCATGTCTGTCTAGTGGCTGGAGCAACCATGTGCTCCATGTTCTGGGCTGAAGTGGGGTGGTGTTGGAGCTGAAGGTTAACTGGAAATGGTGGGGGGGCGGAGTTCAGAGGACAGGGCAGTGGCAATGGGGAGCATGCAAGAGGGAGGGAGGAAAGTGGCGGCTGGGAGGGCAGTGGTTGTGGCTCTCACTCTGACCCCAAGTCAGGACAAGAGTTGGAGCTCCAACAGCTTCCTGTTCCCTGCTTATACTTGAATCCAAGGATTCAAGTAAATACAGTATGCGCAGTCTTCATGTGCATCTATCAATAGATTTAATATGTGTGTATGGATTTCCCTACCAAAAGATATTTTATTTATCTCCAACCCAGTAAGGCAGGGAAGTGCCACTATCTCTATTTTGTAATGGGAAACAAACACAAGAAAAGTAATTGAGTTTCGCAAGCTCATATTGGAAGTCTATGGTGAAAAAGGACTTGAAATTTGGTTGCCAAACATCCTGGCTAGCATCTTAACTATTGGACCATTTTGTAATCAGCTTACCTTTGTTAAATATTGCAGCCTTTTCTCCAAACAGCTCCAAATCTGTACATGCGGTGAAGCAATTTTTAATAAATATATCCAATACTGTTACACATACCAAATATTCATTGACGCTGTATATTTTGTGATAGATTCTGTGAACATGTGAGGAATTAACTCTTTAAAATGTGATAACTGTAACAGTATTTCCTTCAAAATACTAACTTTTCTCAAGAGCATTTTTCTTGAACACATATATATTTCTTGTTAGTTTTCTAGTATGGAATGTGCTATAAGGCAGTTTAAAATCAGTGTTTCACTAACAGATAAACTTTAGCCTCTAAAATATTTTACAGTAATAGTGATTTAGGTTTCATAGTATCTGCTGGAATAGAACATATCCAATACATTTCTAGATGCATTAACTGTATTGTATGAAAATATTGGGTGTGGATTGGCTTAGTTAGCAGACTCTATCCTGAAACACTCTATAAAATAATGTTAATCATTATTCTGCATTATTTTCTCCTCATATTTAATTTACAATAGATTAGTGAAATGACTTCATTACAGGTATTTAGAGTAGATTAGTAAATTCATTTGTGCTGATTGAGTCCACATTGATTTGTGATGATTGGCTCCATAGCATATACATCTGGTATGAGGTTGACCTGAAAAAGTATAACAGTGCTGGGGCTGTCTTCCTGTTATAATTGTATGGGCTTACTTCATTGGGTTATGTGTACATTATTGCAATTGAACTAAAATGGGTCTGTTTTTCACTGTGTGCAATTTAGTCATGCATCAATACATTTTTAATTAAAAGTGTATGACAGGTACAATCGTAGAGCACTCCAAATAATTTTCTAAAGCAGCCTGTTTTCTCAAAGACAGGTAATCAGAATCTGTCTCAGTTAGTCTATGAATGTATAATTTTTTTGTTATGATATATGATTCAACATCTGAAAACTTTATGCTAAATTGTCACATTTTGGTTGTAAGACCTATACCATGAATATTTCAAGTGTATAATAGCAAAGTGAGGTGTTCTTTTTGACAGGACAAAAATGATCTTACAGGACAACTTGATTAGCCTATTTTGTAATAATAGTCACTATTAGAATACTATATCACAGTTTAGATGCTTGGATCACCTAGTTGGCTCTATGTTAGGGACAGAGCAACAGCAGATGACTGCAATGAAGTTCAGATCAAATAGTTTTCAGCATATCTAGTTCCAAGGTCAGTGGGTACAGTTCGTTGTGGAAGTTAGCTGTGTTCCCATGTTTCTTGTTTTCTTGACAGATATTTACAAACATCTTAAAGAATTACTTTCTGCTTTCATAGGCAAACTTGGACTTTGCAGGCTTGAACCTCATGTTCATTAAAACAGCTTTGTGCTTCATTGCTACTGTAAAATTGCCCTACTACCAGTACAGCCAACCACTGGAAGATTTTCTGAGTGCCTGAGGTACCTAGGATGATGTAGAAACACTATAGTACCTCCTGCACTTCTGAAGCTGTATCTGTGGGTCTTGTTGGTGCAGCCAGGATGTCGTACTTGCTCGAATAGTTCTTAGGGATGATAGGTAGCTGGTGTATGTTAGATCAGGCTCTGTGCTACTTGAACTTGTACTTGGATACTGGCCGACTGCAAAGTAGGTCAGGGCAATGCCAAGGTGAATTTGATCGAAGTTCATGTGCTCACTATATTGTTGGTGCCTGGAGCACTTCATAACTCAAGTCCTCAGTGTGTTTTCATGGGGATTGTGGAAATCTGTTTAGCAGGACACAGAAACTGGGAAAATCTTAACCATGAGGATAATCTCATCCCAGGATTTTAGTTTCTAGAGTAAATTAAAATAACAAAAAATAAACAAATATAAATATCCCACAAATTGAAATTACAGAAGGCATTTTAAAACAACAAGTGCCAGATAGAACAATATAGCGTGACTAGGAAAAATTCTGTAAAAGCTATTGTTCTTGTTAATACGAAAAATGAGGCAAAGCTGCTAAACAGTTAGAAAAAAAAACTTCTCAATCTGTTACCCAAAAAGCTATAGAATGAAAATCTTTTTAAAAATTGTATATGTCCTGAATATACAAATATTATCCTGTAATTTCCATAATTTCCTTGATGTCAGCATTGGACCCTAAGCTAAGAGAGATGCAGGGCATTAAGGGCTAGAACTAGGAAAGTAATGGGTGTTTATTATTCAGTAGGTGAACAAAAAAATGTGTGGAGGTGAGGCCTTAGGTTATGTCAAACAGAATATTTTTTTACACAAAAAAGGAAGTGGAGGTATTTGTATTGGCTTTTTCCTCGTTCCTTTTGGTTTAAAATTCTTGCTGATTTTGACTCAATTTCACATAGCTTTGGTGCCTCCAAGATGGTATTTTTGGCAAACTTAATATTTTTCTAAAATAAATGTTACCCATCTCTGTTAGGGAAGTGAATTGGAACAGATTTTTGAAGAGAAAATCTCTTGCCTTTACCTCTTAATTTCTTTATCTCAAGCATCTTGAGTCCTCTTTCTTGTAACAGATAGACTAAATCTGAAAAATACATCAGGACAGACACAGCGGATAGTTATTGGAGGAACGCTGTCCGTCCCAGAATGCGCTCTCTCAAAATTGCTAATGCTCTTAAAGAAGAAGCAAATATATCTTTAACAGAAGCAATTAAATATCACTCTTTTTGACAGACTATTGCAGACTACTTCTGATGATTTTAGGATTCCCTAGAGATAATGACCTTCAAATATTTAGAGGTTTTCTAGGTTTTCTTCCTTCTACTTGACTTCAGACTTACATGGCTAACTACATCTCCCATTTCTGTGTCCCCATGAAAGGGATTTTTTTTTCCTCTTGAGGAAAAAAAACAAAAATTGAGATATGATTCTGGTTCTGTAAGAGGTAAGAGATATTAAGCATGAAGATGACATGACAAAAAGAAGGAGAGCTAATGGCAAAATGAAGGCACAAAAGATCTATGGCTCAGGGAATTATTGCAGCATGGATTTCCTTTACATTAAAATCTCCATTTCCTGAGATGTGCAGGTGTCATGTATAGTACTAAAAACAATGTATAGTATACTGGAAGCTGTACTATATGTAGCTTATCTCTGCGCTGGGAAGTAAACTCAATTACTCTACTTCCCAAGTCATAGCACTTGACTTGGTGGAGTATGTACTAAGTGCCTTTCAGGACTTCACTCACCTTTTCATTCCCATTTTATGTAGTTTGTATCCCTCTGCATGGTTTATCCTTCTAGGCTTCCTTTCATCTCTAGGATGATAGCTTGCCAACATAAATACAAGGGATATTAGTTCAGGGAGTTCAGTTGCTGGTGCTAGTCTTGTTGTAGGGACAGGATTTTAGGTCTGATGTGCTCTGTGAAACAAGGTCGGCTTGACCAGTTGAGTGCAATCAGAATGACTTTTTGGAGGAGGCAGTGTCGGGGTAGTACACTGTCCATAAGTTTAGGCCATTTACAGCATGATATATGTCAACATTTTGTGGTTGTGTGTGAAAACAAAGTGGCTAATATTGCCATGTTTTGCACTTGGATTGTGTACATGTGTGCACACAAGTGTGTACCTGGATGTGCCATTAAAATTCAAAGTGCATACTAACTGGATTAGGAACCATTTTCACACTGTAATGACAACATGGGGAACTTAAAACAAAAAATTCTAACATTCTTTAAAAATTACTTTCCTCTAATCTAAGAGTAAAGAGTTACTTGCTAATATACTTGTATAATTGCTGCATGAAGTCATAATACTACAATTAAGTTTTAATACTTCCTCCTAGCTATCACTTTCAGACAGAATACAGATAAATAACAGTACATTCTACTAATAGTACAATAAATTGGAAGTGAGAAAGAAAAAAGCAAACAAAATCTACATTTCTACTAACGCTTTTTGAGCCTTCCTATAATGGAGATTTAGAGGTCTCTAAACATGAAAAGACATGAAAAAGATTCAAGAAAATCTCTAATTAAAAGAATAAAAGCACTGGATCCAGGAAATTATGTTTCTCTTCATAACCCTGGGGAAATAGTCTACCCAAGAGGCTGAAGTATAAATGAACTCTGACTCTGATAACTTTGAGACCTAACAGAGAGAGAATGGTGGAAAGCTTCCCAGAAAAGCCTTTAGAGATAATAGTCAGAATTATATAAAACCCATAAGTAGGACAACAACAAGAATGACTTATTTTTCATAGTGATGGCAGATCAAGCTACAGATGTGATTACTTTAGTAGGTTGTGTTCTGAAGACAAAATAATATCTCCTGGCCAAATTTTAGACCCTGCACAAATAAGATTTTGTGCAGATGACATCTGGAGAGGCTTCAGTGCAACATGACTACTGCAATGTAATATTACTCAAGCCTATGTAAAAGAGTAGCTGTTATTGCTCCTTCTTTTCCTAGGGGATTTTGATTATTGGTTCATCACAGCTGTTATTTTGGCTCCTTTAGTGACGTAGGTCATCCACATATTACATTTAACTATGCAGGAGTGCCTTGATCCCTCTTTCTAGATTTGATAATTAATTATGTACAATGTTCTACTCAACTGTACACAAAACTAAAGTATAATGCTATCTAATATGTCCAGAAACATAAATGGACTTTCTTCATTTTAAAACACTTTCTAAACTTATGCCATAAACCCATGTTGAGTCCACATCTTGAATACAATTTGCAGTTCTGATCATCCCATCTCCAAAACAATCTACTAGATCTAGAAAAGATAGAAGAACAGTGAAAATGAATGGAGGTATGGAACAGTTTTCATGAGGAAAGACTGAAAAGGTTTCAGAGTGAAAAAGAGAAGACTACCGGAAGTGTAAAGGGAATTCATAAAATCATGAATGGTCTGAAAAAATTTAATAGAAAACTACTTTGCTAAATCCGATTGTATTTTATGTCTGAATTGTATATATAAACACATAACTGCAGGTTTTGGCATTTATGTACAGTTTGCAATGTAGCTGTTTCTACATTAGCCTACATTAGAGAATGCTCAATAGGCCTGCACTCCAAATGGGTAGCTGCATGGGGAAACAGAATTGCCTGGGTACTCCCATGAAGGTGGGCAAGTCTTGAAACTTTAGTCAGGTAAAACCTGCAAATAGTTGGCATTGGATGCTGGAGGAGGAGGAAGGGATGATGACCATGCCACATTTTAGTGGTTAGGACAGTTATACAGGAAGGCAGAAAGAGACTCTAAACACTGCCCTATTGTATGTAAGTGTTGTTAAATCACTACATAGGACAGATACATACTGTGAGTAGAATTTAGCCCCATTCCTCCTAATACAGGAGATTATAAATTGGTAGATTTAAAACAAACTTCTTTTCCCAGAACACCTAAGTAACTTGCTGGATTGATTACCACAAACTTGTGGAGGCCAGTAGTATACCTGGATTCCAAAAGGCAGAAGGCAGGGCAGGGTGGCACCTTGGAGACTAACAGTTAAAGATTCTGTTAGTCTCTAAGGGTGCCAGTACACAAGCATGGAGGTTTCTCTAATGCACTGCAATTAACTGAGTCTGCTGCAGCACAATTGACAGATTAATTGAGTCTGTTGGAGCATGGTAATTACTGCACTCCAGCCAGCCTCTGCCTCGTGTATCACGCTTCAAAATGGTGACGGGGGTGCTTGAACTAAAGCTCATTGAATGAGTTTTAGATAGTGTCCCCTCTGCCATTTTGAAGCACGGGGATGCTGATACATGAGAAATGGAGGCTCTTTAATTACAGCTGCTCTAAGTACAGCACCTCCCCTCTGCCCCTGGAACATGTGTAAAAGTGCCCTAAGGTGCCACCTGGTCCTACCTTCTGCCTGACTTCAGACTATCACAATATACCATCTCTCTGGCTTCCTGAAGCAATTACACAAATTTATGAAGGAGGCGTCCTTTAGGAGCTATTAAACACAGTATTCAGGAATGTAACCTCAGTCTTGGGAACCTGTAAACCTACAGTAACTGAAAGGATATGACAGGTGATGGATAAATACATATACCCTCTTTCTAAAGAAACAATTACTTGCCACTCCTAAAAACAAGTTACTGGTCCAGATGTAACAGATCACAGTTTCACAGACGTTTAGGGATGGAAGGGGCATTGTGAGATCATCAGGACCAGCCCCCTGCTCTGGGCAGGAAAGACTGCTGGGGTCAAATAACCCCATCAAGGTGTGCATCCAGTCTCCTTTTGAAGATCTCCAGGGTAGATGTCTGCTCCACCTCTGGTTGGAGTCTGTTCCAGAGTCTGGTCACACAAACCGTGAAGAAGTTTTTCCTTATATCCAGGCTGAAACCTTATTTTAGGAGTTTATGACCGTTGCTCCTCATTTTCCCCTGGGACACTTTGGTCAATGGTTGTTTGCCTAGCCCCTGATGCTCTCCCCTGATATATTTGTAAGCTGCCACCAAATCCCCCCAAAGTCTTTTCTTTTCTAGGCTGAACAGTTCCGTATCTGTCAGCCTTGCCTCATATGGCTTGTTCTTAAGGCTTCTAATCATATGAGTGGCTCTTCTCTGGACTCTCTCAAGCTTCTCCACATCCTTCTTGAAATGTGGCACCCAAAACTGGATGCAGTACTCCAGCTGCGGCCTCACCAATGCTGAGTAGAGCGGAAGAAGAACTTCCCTAGTTTTGCTTGAGATGCTTTGGTTGATGCATGCCAGCATATTGTTTGCTCTGCTAACTGTAGCATTACACTAGTGGCTCATATTTATTTTATGGTCAGTTATGACCCCGAGGTCCCTTTCAGACATGGTACTAGCTAGCATAGCACCACTGAGCCTGTAAGCTTGTTTCAGATTTTTGGTTCCATCTGGGTCCAACTCCGCAGCCAGTTTTCTACCCATCTGACCCATCAGATGAAGTATCGAAGAGTGCTTGCATAATTTCAAGTGCCAATGGTCTTGGGGCAAATTTTGTCTTCATATGCACTCATTGGTCTCCTGTTGATTCAAATGAGAACCATGAATTGTGCACTTGAATAAAGAATGGGTTTTAAATATGGTTTATATTGATGTGGTCATAGCACGCACGACAAAGCTAGAAATACATGATGCAGGACTTAACTATTTTGGACTATTAGTTTATTACACAAGAGAGTGGTCATTTATCCATGATTGTCTTTAAAATTACCTGAGGGCTTAGCAATAGTTAAAAAATGTTAACTGAAACCAATGCCTTGAAGGAGGATGAAACCACATTACTGTTACAGACTTACCAGTACAAGTCAAGAAAATCTATTGCTTACTCTCATCTTCTTTCCTATGAAAACCTTGCTAATGAGATCAATTCTGGAGGCAGCTGCCTTGATCCACAATAGTAAAAGTCCTTCTGTTGGCAACTAAATAAAGCTAAATACCTTAAAGCTATGTTAAGAATTTGTACTCCAATGTAAGGTGAACAGACAACCTGGTTTTGCTGAAGCAATACTAGTCTTAAGAGTGTCATGTTTTGTTTGCCTACTAAAAATGGCCCGTAACTGTTCTTTTAATATAACGTCCTTTCTTTCTATCCTGCTGTGAATTGGAAACTGCATCCTTCCTCAATGTGACATGTAATTCAGATCAAGATTGTATCAAGCCTGGGTAAAAGGAAAAAAGCAAACATCACTGAAAACGTTTTGTTCAATTTTGACATTCAGAGCATCTTCTTGAAAATATTATTAAGATAATTGGGTGCTAAATGCCTGTGCAGTGTTTCACCTTTCCTGCAGTTAAAGAATGAAACTTGGAATCAACCATTCTTCCTTTTGAATGTTTAAATAAACATTGTTGGAAATTGGCCAATTTCTACTGAATGAGAGAAGTCTGGGAAAAAACACGATTTCCTGTTCTGAATCTAATGGCTAAAATAATTGTGAGGAAGAATGGACAAGTCTTTACATCATTAACTGGGGACTTAGAAGATCTGGGTTCTAGACCTTGTTCTAGATATTTTGAGTGAACTTCAGCAAGCCACCTAACTTCTTAGTTATCTCATTTTCCCACTTCTAAAACTGAGGTAATACTCAGATCATAGATTCGTTTGAAGGATAAATACACACACACACAAATACACACACACACCGCTATTAAGGACTGAAAGTGAGTGGTGTATCCATTTATGAATTCCCAGAGACAGTGGAAGATGATGATGAGAAATGTTACTTCTTTAATGGAAACTGAAATTAACAAAAAATCTGGGCTAGATCTCCAGCTACTAGAAATCTGTCTATCTTAAGGTGTGCAAAATATGACCCGCAGGGCAGATCTATCCTACAGAAGGCTTTGTCCAGCCTGCCATGGGTCCCTCGGTGCTGCCTGGCCCAGGCATTGTTAGGCAGTGGACTGGGAAGCTCCGCAGATGAGGCAGACAAGGTGGCGGCAGCTTCTAGGCAGACGATGTGGCGGCAGCTTCTTCATCTGCCATTGCCACATGCTCCAGCCCTGCAGTACCAGTGGGGACCCATGCCACAGTGCCAACATGGCGCAGCCCACGGCTGCTCTGGACTCATCGGCTCATGCTAAGCAGCAGCAGCAGTATCCACCAGGCAGAAACTGTTGCTCAGTGTGGCAGGAAAAGCAACCCCTCTCCCTTGCTGCTGCCCAGTGCTCCCTGCTACAGCCACCTGGAGCCCACTCTGGACTGCCCTGCATCTGCTGTGAGCTGCCACTGGTGCCCCACTGGGCAGCTTGGAGGTGGCAGTGGCAGTGCAGAGCAGAGCAGACATAGGTCAGCCCATCGCAGGCTCTGGGTGACTGTAGTAGGGAGCGCTGGGCAGCAGTGACATGGGGCTGCTTTTCCCCCATGCTGTGCAACAGTTTCTGCATGGCTGTTGCTGCTGTTTAGTGTAAGCAGGCAAACCAGAACAGGCACGGGGTGCACCAGGTCAGGACTGTGGCACACGTTCCAGTTGATCCACTCCCACCAGGGTGAGTCTAGAGCAGGCACAGCATGGGGCAGGGGCTGCATGCTGTTGGAAGTTGTGGGAGGGCTCTGGGCTGTTGCAGGGTGGGAGCGGGTGTTGACTGGCTCAGGACAGTACACTCAGGGAGCTCCCATGCACAGCCCACCATACCCACAAACCCTCTCCTGCAAACCCCACAACCACACCCTCCCCCACACACAATCACACACCTCACAAACACTGCACCCACCTGCACCTTTCCCCATATTCCCCCACAAACCTCACACCCCTCCCCACATGTACCCCCCCCACACACCCATGTGCCTCTGGGGTGAGTCCCACTTACTGCTATGTGCACACACCCCACACCCACATGTCCCCAGCCACCCTCCCCTCCACACATCCCACAAACCCCATACCACCCTACACACACACCCAGACAAACATTCCCACAAACACACTCCCCACAACACTCCCATATGCATCCACACACACCCCTACAGCCCTCCTCACACCGCATACCCACCCAACCATACCCCCACACTCTCCCAATATACAAGAATAAGCCTTCATTTTGAGCTATTATGCCATCACCTCTATATACACAATGCAAACACACAAATCAGGACAAAATTTGTTTTTATTAAAATTAAAATACATTATTGTGGATGTTTGATTTTTATTATATAATTTGTTTTTTTTCCCCAGTTCCAAGATGGCAAACCCCTTTCCCAAATGGAGTGCTTCTGGGGCAAGGGCAAGGACTTCTGGTGGCAAAGGTCAGGGATGAGGGGACAGGACTTCCAGTCCCAAGATGGCGACCAAGGGGCGGGGGGGTACCTGTCAAGGGGTGTGGCTAACTGTGCAGTCCTCAACAGCTCACCAAAGCTCATTAAGCAGCCCTAATTCCTGCCCCTGGCCTAGTTATACTACAGTCAGTGGAGAGTGGTTTATTGATTTATACTCCTCAGGGATCTGTCCAAAGTTTCTGTGAATTCAAAATTCTCAGAGTTTAAGAGTATGGGGTTGGGTTTAAATCTATCAACAAATGTATGGTGGCATCCCTTTGCCTCAGTAGGTTTCATGCTATTGTGGTCAAAAGTCAGTACTAATGTTACTGAAGTGACGTTAGTAGCAGGGAGAAGTGATTCAGATTTTCTGAGAGAAGAAATCTTGAAAAAAATAATATCACTTCTCTTGGAAATTCATTAAGACATTTATTAGTAGAGGGGGTTTACAGAGTAAATGCAGAGCCAAACAATTAAATGTTTTCTTCTTTTGTAGAAGTGGATGAGGATCACTGAAAAGGACAAGGATTGTGTATGTGCTTGACCGTGCATAAGGATTAGGAGGAAAAGAAGTCCTCAATAAAGACTGAAAACAAAGGAGAAATGGTGACTCACTGATGGTGAAAAGAGAATATAGCATAAAGGAATTCATCTTGTCCCAGTGGGGTAAAATCCGGACCCTGTGAAAGTCAATAGCAAAATTCCTGTTGACTCCACTGAGGAATATTTGCTATTGATCTCAGTTTAGGCAAGAGAAGACCTCACATCCTATTATTCTCTGCAAGATCCATAGGACCAGAGTCCAGTATGGAGAACTGCCTTCTTCTATTGAAATGAATAGGATATTTATGCATTTATTTATGTGTGGAACAGGGGTATTTATATGACAAAATACAGAGGCTAATACTCACATCTGGGATCCAGTACTGTGACATGCTGAACACCCTTCCCTCCTAGTACATCAAGTCAGCAGGAGGTTCATGCAACTCAGTTTCACAGAAGTATTGATAAGTAATATAGTTATTCTGACATTAAATAAAACTCTGTTGTACAAGGATACAGAAGTTCCTGGTGAGCCATGTGGAATAGAATTCACTTAGATGCAGCTAGATCTTTTATTTGACCAACATTGGAATAGATCTATACAAGCTTTTGAATGCAATGCATTCTTCTTCAGGTTTTAAAACTGAAAAATAATTGCGATCACATTTCCAAATTTGTTAGTTGATAATTGAAAAGCTTTAAAAAAACCCCAACCCCCCCCACCTGAAACAGCATTTTGCTCTAAATTTACGCATGTTTTATTCCTGTCAGATATGAGCTTACATATTATTACATGACAAAACTTAGAGTAAAATGATACATTTTCCTTTAGATCTTGCTGTCTGGCGTCAGCAAGTTTATTCAGGCAGTGGAAATCCCTTATTAAATACATTTTTCAAAACTTCCTGCAATAGTGTTTATTTATAGATTACAGGGGAGATAATCAGTGCTTTCCACTCATATTCGCTTAGTTCTTCCTAATGATACCTAGTCACACTCAGTCATGGTCATGCATACTCTGTTCCACTCAGAGTAAATTCTATTCACAGTAAATTTGAATTCACACTTCATAGTCAATCATTTAACTCATTCACATCAGTCATACTGAATCAATATTCTTTTTTTTAATGCTCACTCCTTTCATTTCACATTTACTTTTCAACATCTGTAAGCGCGCTCATTTGCTCAGGGTGTCTTTCTATCAGGAACTCGGTTGTCACTAATTTGAACCATTCCATTATTCAGGCCCTAACATGGTTAAGGTAGCAATGATACACGCATATTACAGTATCATTTTTGTTTATGGAAACAAAACAGATGTGTATTTTTTTTTCCTGATTTCAGCACATTTTGGTGTTGGGAAGTGGACTGTAACCTATATGCGATATGTATCTAATAGCCTTAGGTTGTTCATTTTGATCATTTGATCATTTTGATTAAATAGAGGTGAACCTTCTTTTTCTATATAATTTGATTCTAAAAAAAATATGAAGTACTGTGAAAACAGGATGGGATGCTAATTATATTTTTGTGGGCAGATATTAAAAAAAATTCTTAGCATTGCAGTGAGTGCAATAGAGTTAATTTATTGAAGACGTTTGATAAAAGAACTTTCCTAACATTTGTATGTACAGAACATGTATTTTATTTTTTGGATTCTAAAAGAACAAGTGTGGTGAATTGTTCTCATAAATCTAGATAGATTCTCTGGTTTAGCCAGTTGCACTTAATACAAGACTAAATGTTGGATGACAGTTTGTGACATATTTGTGTCCTCTGTTGGTGTGTAGGCACAAGGACACATTTACTGAGTGCATCTACATGTGTAATTAGCATGTAGCAATAAACTCTGGTGCAGTTTGCCCCAGGTGCCTGATCATTCCCCCCAGTTCCCAATCATTCCCCCAAGCTCCCAGTTTGATTCCCCAGATCCCAGTCATTTCCCTCAGCCCCCACAGCTACTCCCAGGGCTGCCAGCACTGCCTGCCTCACCCCTTTGGGGGAGGAGAGGGGACAGCGGGGGGAAGCAGCCAGACGAGCTGTAGCTTGAGCCAGCAGCCCTGGTAGAAGCCGCAGGGGCTGGAGGGAATGATCGGGAGCTGGGGAATCAAACCAGGAGCTGAGGGGAAGCCCCTGTTTGTTCCCCCAGCTCCTGGTTCGATTCCCCAGCTCCTGGTTCAATGCCCCAGCTCCCCAATCATTCCTCCCAGCCTGTGCAGCTTCTTTCAGGACTGCCAGCACTGCCTTCCTCACCCCAGCAGGGGTCAGCCAGGGGAGCAGCTGGATAAGCCGCAGCTTCTGCCAGGTTCGTCCAGCTGCTCTCATCAGCACTGCCTAGTTGCCTCCCTGTATAGTCTATGGTCAAATCTCTGAATCTCTCTGAATCAATTCAGAGGCTTCCAGTTTGATTTGGAAAGATTAATGGGTCTCCTGATTTGATTTGGATTCAGAGTTTCAGTTGCCGAATCGGGCTGAACCTCCTCCGAATTGAATCAGCTACTGAAGCTTTGCACAGCCCTACTGCACATGCATCCATGGAGAGCAGAACGATGAGAAAGATGGGCCCCCTAACTGCTGGATCAACAAACATCTAAGACTACATCCAACTTAGTTTTTCAACTTCCTGTTTTGGGCTTTATACCAGAATGAAGTACGATTTGGCTTCAAGAAGTAAAAGCTGATAGATACAGAGAGGACAATGATCAATTGTTCTCTGTGGCTATTGGGGCAAAGATAAGAAGGAATCTGCCTAATTTGTAGCACAGATGCTTTAGGCTAGGGACAGAAACTACACATAAACCAGTGTAAGTGATCGAAAACTGGTTCAAATCTGTAATACAACAGAAGTTTTGTGCACATAAACCACTTTCAAAATAGCCAAAACTAGTTTAAGATAAACCTGGATGGATGTAGTATCAGAATTAACTGATTTGGATTAAATTGGTTTATTGAACTTTTGTCCTGTATCCCCTCCAGATTCAAGTTGTCTGCTTCAGCCAAGCATGAAGGCATACTTTAGTGTCCCTTTGGATTCTGGCCTGGGTCACTGTAGGTATGTGACTGCATTTCTGGAATCAAATGTGAATGTCTGTTCACTTGCTTATAGGTTCGATCTACTTAGCTTAGACTAACCTGTGAAGACTGAGTCAATTCAGCCTCAGACTTTTGGTGGTCTGTGGTTACAACAGTGATAACAAGGAGGTTCCCCACCAAAGCTGCCAGGTATGCTGCGAGAAAGGTGACAAAGTGTAAGATCTGCAACTCCCGAGTGTCAGAGAAGCCCAGGAGGAGGAACTCGGTTACAGTGGTCCAGTTGGGCATCTTCCTTCCCGGGGCACCGTGCAAGTCCTGGGTATAATAGAACAAGGGCGGCAGTGGAAATCCCTTATTAAATACATTTTTCAAAACTTCCTGCAATAGTGTTTATTTATAGATTACAGGGGAGATAATCAGTGCTTTCCACTCATATTCGCTTAGTTCTTCCTAATGATACCTAGTCACACTCAGTCATGGTCATGCATACTCTGTTCCACTCAGAGTAAATTCTATTCACAGTAAATTTGAATTCACACTTCATAGTCAATCATTTAACTCATTCACATCAGTCATACTGAATCAATATTCTTTTTTTTAATGCTCACTCCTTTCATTTCACATTTACTTTTCAACATCTGTAAGCGCGCTCATTTGCTCAGGGTGTCTTTCTATCAGGAACTCGGTTGTCACTAATTTGAACCATTCCATTATTCAGGCCCTAACATGGTTAAGGTAGCAATGATACACGCATATTACAGTATCATTTTTGTTTATGGAAACAAAACAGATGTGTATTTTTTTTTCCTGATTTCAGCACATTTTGGTGTTGGGAAGTGGACTGTAACCTATATGCGATATGTATCTAATAGCCTTAGGTTGTTCATTTTGATCATTTGATCATTTTGATTAAATAGAGGTGAACCTTCTTTTTCTATATAATTTGATTCTAAAAAAAATATGAAGTACTGTGAAAACAGGATGGGATGCTAATTATATTTTTGTGGGCAGATATTAAAAAAAATTCTTAGCATTGCAGTGAGTGCAATAGAGTTAATTTATTGAAGACGTTTGATAAAAGAACTTTCCTAACATTTGTATGTACAGAACATGTATTTTATTTTTTGGATTCTAAAAGAACAAGTGTGGTGAATTGTTCTCATAAATCTAGATAGATTCTCTGGTTTAGCCAGTTGCACTTAATACAAGACTAAATGTTGGATGACAGTTTGTGACATATTTGTGTCCTCTGTTGGTGTGTAGGCACAAGGACACATTTACTGAGTGCATCTTCATGTGTAATTAGCATGTAGCAATAAACTCTGGTGCAGTTTGCCCCAGGTGCCTGATCATTCCCCCCAGTTCCCAATCATTCCCCCAAGCTCCCAGTTTGATTCCCCAGATCCCAGTCATTTCCCTCAGCCCCCACAGCTACTCCCAGGGCTGCCAGCACTGCCTGCCTCACCCCTTTGGGGGAGGAGAGGGGACAGCGGGGGGGAGGCGCCAG
>NW_005841987.1:70627-101031 GCF_000455745.1 Alligator sinensis
GGGAGGGAATGATCGGGAGCTGGGGAATCAAACCAGGAGCTGAGGGGAAGCCCCTGTTTGTTCCCCCAGCTCCTGGTTCGATTCCCCAGCTCCTGGTTCAATGCCCCAGCTCCCCAATCATTCCTCCCAGCCTGTGCAGCTTCTTTCAGGACTGCCAGCACTGCCTTCCTCACCCCAGCAGGGGTCAGCCAGGGGAGCAGCTGGATAAGCCGCAGCTTCTGCCAGGTTCGTCCAGCTGCTCTCATCAGCACTGCCTAGTTGCCTCCCTGTATAGTCTATGGTCAAATCTCTGAATCTCTCTGAATCAATTCAGAGGCTTCCAGTTTGATCTGGAAAGATTAATGGGTCTCCTGATTTGATTTGGATTCAGAGTTTCAGTTGCCGAATCGGGCTGAACCTCCTCCGAATTGAATCAGCTACTGAAGCTTTGCACAGCCCTACTGCACATGCATCCATGGAGAGCAGAACGATGAGAAAGATGGGCCCCCTAACTGCTGGATCAACAAACATCTAAGACTACATCCAACTTAGTTTTTCAACTTCCTGTTTTGGGCTTTATACCAGAATGAAGTACGATTTGGCTTCAAGAAGTAAAAGCTGATAGATACAGAGAGGACAATGATCAATTGTTCTCTGTGGCTATTGGGGCAAAGATAAGAAGGAATCTGCCTAATTTGTAGCACAGATGCTTTAGGCTAGGGACAGAAACTACACATAAACCAGTGTAAGTGATCGAAAACTGGTTCAAATCTGTAATACAACAGAAGTTTTGTGCACATAAACCACTTTCAAAATAGCCAAAACTAGTTTAAGATAAACCTGGATGGATGTAGTATCAGAATTAACTGATTTGGATTAAATTGGTTTATTGAACTTTTGTCCTGTATCCCCTCCAGATTCAAGTTGTCTGCTTCAGCCAAGCATGAAGGCATACTTTAGTGTCCCTTTGGATTCTGGCCTGGGTCACTGTAGGTATGTGACTGCATTTCTGGAATCAAATGTGAATGTCTGTTCACTTGCTTATAGGTTCGATCTACTTAGCTTAGACTAACCTGTGAAGACTGAGTCAATTCAGCCTCAGACTTTTTGACTGTCTGAACTTAGCCCAAGAGTAAATTCTTGGAGAAACTCTTACCTGTTAGGATGATGAAACATTACAACAGGCTATCTGGTGGTACTATGAAATCTCTTTCAATGGGGCTATTAAGAACAATTAGACCACTTTTCATCAGAGCTGGTTTAGGTTCAGTTGATCCTATCTCTGGGTAGGAAGTTAGACTAAATGATCTCTTGAGGTCCCTGGATGCCCTACATTTCTGTGATTATTACCAGAAGACTATTATAATGTGCATTTAAAAAAAGCTATTGCATCAAGTTAATAGAATTGGAGTTGACTAACTCATAGTGGGCAAGAGAATTAGATATTTCAAATGTATCCATGACACTGGTAAAAGATGGGGAGGAAAACATTTCATGTACTGCTGTTATTCTCACTGTTATGCTGCTATCATACTTGTATGAAGTAAAAAGCAGCAGTCCTGAAGGAGAGTTGATGAGACCCAGGGTCCTGAGGAAGAGAAGTTCTAGGAGGAATACGCCTTTCATTTCTGCCATTTAGCATAAAATGTTTCAAAAAGCAGCAGCAGCAACACCTCAGAGGCTCAGAAGAGCTGCCAACATCTAAAGTAATTAAGGAAATGAATCCAGATTGTTGCAGACTAAAGTAAAGTGGCCTGATGCCATCAAGAACAACAAGTGGTATATCTGCTAAATCAAGGCGGAGAAAGGGACAAGAAGCCCTCTCCTTTTGTGATGTCAGCCAAAGCATCAGGCAGAGTCTCAGTGCCCAGGCACAGAGAAGAGGCCTGTTTCCTCTCTCTGTTCTTGGGCATAACCAACTACATAGGAAGATAGGTATAGCAGGACAGCATGCATGCCACATATAACTCCAGTTAGAATCTCTGTGTATCCCTAAATCACCCTTTCTTGCTGCAGGCCTGTGAAACACAACATTCTTTTGTATAGCATCTTTTATATAAAAGAACGTCAAATGTTTTGTTCCTGATAATTATATACGCATGTCAATGACTGGACTGGACCGGCTCCCACTGCAGCTAGTATAAGATCTTTGCTCATTGCAATCGACTACAAAGTAAAGCACGTCCAAATGTACATAGGGTAATATGCATTATACAGACAGCATCTGCATGTCATACAGTTGTCACTGAGACATTCCTGTGGGTATTAATGCAGGGGTACTCCAGAAAGAGTTTTGTGTGGCATTTAATTATCATTCCAAATGTAGTGATGAGAATGAAAGAAACAAAAGGAAAGGACAAACACTCAAGGAAGAACCAATAAACAAATCCCGTAATGCCTTTTGGCATAAATAATGCCTTTCATCTTACAGAATATTCTCTTCACCCTCAGACTTTTGTTTTAGATACAGTTCTTTTAAAAGAGAGATTTCTGTGTCAATTAAAGGAACACACTTGGACTTTCATTCCTTAGCGTGTGCTTAGCAGATGTTCAAAAAAACAAAGTTTACCCAAACATTTCTGAGGCTGAAGTTTGTATATAAAATCCCTCTCTTTTTTCAAAGGGTACCAAATTAACTTTTTTCTCACCAATATAAATATTTTGTACTGCAATTAGCTGCATAATGCTGCAGTACATATGATTGAAGAGGGCACACTTATCCACTGCAGTTTGAGTCGTGCCTTTACAGTAGCTCCTCCACCCAATATATTAGAAATCAACTGCATTTTTATTAGAAAATAAATCTAAATATGGGAATAATTCCCAAACCTGTTTATTTTGAAAAGTGGTTTGCAGTCTAATAGCATGGCTTTAATGAATGTCCATTAGCTTTGTTTTAGATTTATTTTTCTGAGTCATTCTTTGATTTTCAAAACATTTTGGTCATCCACAGACTTGAAGTCTCCTTCCAGGAGAAACATTGAAGAATCAAGTGCATCTCTCCTTCCTTTTAAAATTCCCCTTCAGGGCAATGCACACACAGTGACCCTGGCTTTTGACAAACCTTAGCTGAACAAAATGTAACAAGCCCTGTATATTTTGAGCAGCATTTTCTATTCTGACAGAGACAGCTCAGTAGCATTTGATGTCTGCTTGCTGGTCATAGATAATGGTGCATCTTGGGACCATTGTCATTCCTGTCAATAAGATGGCCTGGGGGGACATGCAACAAAGCTACCTTTTGATTCACCGTTTTTCCTTCCTTCCCAAGACATTTGTAAGCCTGTGGTCAGCTAGGTCACTTTATTTCATCCTGATGTGCCTTGATAATAGCATCATGTCTAACAAAAAATTTTGACAGACCATCGATGTGTGTTTCTTTGGTTTCTATGTTGTTTTCCATGCTTTCTCAATGTCAAACAAGCTTTGAAAGCTACTGATTATGTTTGTTTGGACTGAATTTGACAAGATTCCTATTCTTTGAAGCAATTAAGCTCCTGAGGGTGGATCTTGGGATTTGAGTTAATTTTTGAGCATTGCAGGAAGCTACTCGAGCATATCACATGCTTTGCAGCATTTTGTGGTTGTGTTTTCATTGTGAGTTATGAAATACCTGAACTCAAAGGAAACTTGTAAGCTTTAGGGAGAAAAAAAGTCTGCACCAGATAAAAGCAAAAAAGTTTGGCCTTTCTACAATTTCCCATTTTATGCTAACAGTTTTGGAAATTCTACTAGTGAATTCTCCACAGAATTTAACTATTTTCAGACAATACTGGCTATCCATTGGTAGCATGTATTGTTTTGTGGCTGATCTGCTAAAATCCCCTGTTATGAAGTAATAGAGATGAAAGATAAAGTGTGATGTGATGCTGAATTGCCCATGAATAACAGCTACCAGCTGATAGCATGGATACTGATTGCCTAAATCAGTTGCAGGCAATTTAGCATATCACAAATGAAATCAGTAATATTTTTTTGTTTCTCAATGAGGTAAACTGGAAACATTGTTACTTTAGCTCAGTAAAGCATGTCCAAATCTATAAAACTAGAAACTAGTTTTTGGCAATCACAAATCCAAGCCCTACCCTATATTACTGGGTGTGATGTTAACATGTTTGGTCTAGTAACTTTTTTGGAATATCTAAACATACTTATCACAATCCATTTAATAGTAAAAGAAGTAAATGATAATTTGTTGTTAGAGGAAAAATAGGCCTTCCATTGCTATTTTGTTCAATGCTTTAAGAAAATATTGTCACCTTTAAACATGTATTGTAACATTTAGCACAAGACTGGACAGGAATTTTCCTTCAAATTCCCTCTGTTCCCCGCCCCACCAAAATATTCCACTATATTTGCAGCAGATCTTGAAGATACTTTTCGTGCTTAATCTCCACTAGTGTGAAAGTGTTTTGGGTGCTCAAAAATCTGGCCCTTCTGGGGAAAAGGGACTTTGTTATCAAACATATCAATGTAGTGCTTTGCAGGCTTGAGGAACTATACAAGTTATAATCGTTGTCATTATTATCATCATCACAAGTAAATGTCTTTGAAACTCCATAGGCCATGTATCTTTCTCAGAAAATATGAATCATTACTGAAGATAAACAGAAAGTTAAACTAGTGATTATTGGGTGCCATTCATTTAGTTTTGAAAATAGATTGTTTGCTTATTTCACAGGTAAGGTGGGATGTATTGATCTTCATTTTGTGTTTTGTGAAAATACTGGATTTCAGCAACTGTCAGGTACTGTATGGTGTCCTCTGCTACTATGCTTCTGCATAATTGATACATAATGATGTGAGTATATTTTGGAATATAATTTTGCTCTGTTTCTGATTTGTTAAATAACAAATCTCCAGCCTGAAAAAACAGTAGCGAGGCAACTAAACGTGTACCATTTCGACTTATACCTTTGCTGTTGTAAATAGGGGCTACTGCTCTAAAGTCACCAGAATTATACTCCATGTAAAACTAAAACAGTTAGGCCCAAGGAGTCTCTAATTATGCCTTTATATCATGAAAAAAGCTTTTGGAGACATATAAGCTAAATATATTATTTAAAAACAGGATTGTGTTGGATAACTGGCTAACAGAAATACATCATCTTGTTTGCATTGTT
Organism: Alligator sinensis; assembly: GCF_000455745.1. Lineage (NCBI taxonomy): Eukaryota > Metazoa > Chordata > Crocodylia > Alligatoridae > Alligator > Alligator sinensis. Next base: position 75,730 of record NW_005841987.1, read on the forward strand.
TTCTCTTCAGACGGTGTCAAACTCTAAATGAGACTCAGGAGATCAAGGTTTCCGATGGTCGAGGCTCTGTTTTGGCTTGCTGGTGGACCTTAAGATGATACTGCATTCTCCCTATGGGTGCGTAAAAGCATTGCATTTCTACCAACAGAATCACTTTTAATCTGTTAGAAACCCTCAGTGTACAAAGGTTCACAATGCTTAGTCATGTCTAAAAATGGATTGCCTGATGGAAAGTTCACCTTTGTTCCATGGCATTTAAGTCAGTGCAATAGGGATTAGACAGGTTCAATGAAAGCTGTATACTTCCTCAAGCAATAGAAGCTCCATTACTATTCTCTGGCATCCCAGAATGCATCACTCCACAACCCCCCTTCCCTCTGGGGAGACACTCTGGGGCTGCTCCAGTTGTCCCACTGGGACTGGTCAGAAAGGGAATGGGAGCAGTAGGTAATGCTCTCCATCTCTTCCCCACACCAGGGATTGCCTAGTCTAGGAAATAGTTTGGGGGGCTTTTTCCCCTGTTCCCTCTGTGCCTCGGGGACTATGGGGACTGGCTTTTATGTGCCACATGAGGGAAAAGTTTCCTCCTGAAGGACGTGAGGGCCCTGCCCATGTGTGGGGCTGCAGTTTCCAGTGCTGATGTGTTTTGGGGGAGATGCCCCTGACACAACAGCAAAGCCCTGCCCCTTGCAGCCCCACAGGCTGGCCTACAGGTGCAGGGCTTTATATGTGTCCTGTGCTCCACAGTTTAAAGCTAGTGGCTGCAGTCCCAGCCTAGGCTGCTGGTGCCGCTTCTGAAGTGTGGAATGTGGGCTACCTGCAGAGCCCTGTGCCTGCAACCACTCTTGTGTAGTGATCGGGGACACAGGCTTTGAAGTACCATGTGTGGGAAAAGCTCCCCCTTGCAGCACTTGAGAGCCCTGTGCCTGCAGTCTCATGTGCCCTGGCAGAGAGCAGCTCAACTTTGCCCCTACTGGGACCGGAGACCTCTGAATGGACCCCATGATGGAACCAGACTGGTCCAACCCAGACCTGAACTGAGCTGATGACCACCCAAACTGCCATCACCCAACCCGCTAACACCCAGACTTCACTTAACCCACTAGGACCCAGAAACCAGTCAACCCAGACCGATGGCACCTGACCTCAACTAGACTCACCCGCCTGTGCTGGAAAGGATGTTGTTGGGAAGGGGGATGTAGGCCAGCCAATTGTCCTTGACCTGTGTCCTCCAATGCTGCCTACCATCTCCACACAGACTGTGGAGTCTGCAAAGCATGTTGTGGTGCATGTTCTGGGGCCCCTGGGCTGGCAGGCAGTGTGCAGCACCCTGCCGAGCTGCACTGCATTGCGCCATGGGGCAGCTGCCACGTGGGTGACAGGCAGGGGGGCAATCCCTGCTGCCCCCCAGTGCCCTGCGCTGCACAGGGGAGGAGCTCTGCCACAAGCCCTGAGCGTTACTGCCAGTGTCGGAGAGTGTGGGATTTTTTTTTTTTTAGTGTTGAGTGGGGAATATGGCTGGGTAGGGCAGCTGTGGGGGCTTCTCCCACAGCTCCCCTCACCTGGGGAGAGGCAGGCACAGCTGGAGGAGCTGTGGGAGAACCTGCAGCCAGCTGGCTGTGCCTGCCTCTCCCTGGCTGATCCAAATCTCTGAATCTCTCTGAATCTCTTCCCAATTGATTCTGAGAATTCAGATTCAATTCGGACCTTTTAATGGGTCTCCTAATTCAGTTCAGATTTGGAGATTCAGCCTCCAAATCAGGCTGAACTGGCAACCAAATCTTTGTATAGCCCTAATATTTCTATTTTCTACTTGCCTCCTTTCAACCATTAAAAATGATACAGCATACTTCCCTCTTTTCATTGTTCAGTTATTCTGTCTATCTAGCGTAAGCAAACATTTACTACTTGTCTCTATTCATCACCTCTCCCGCATCTTCCTCACAGGGCTTTGTTCAGACCCCAGATCCTGATGGGCAGAATGGAAAGAGGGCTATATCCACCTTTAATTGGTTGTTCAGCTAAGTAACGTATGAAACCTCTTCAGGTATAAAATACCTTTGATTTTGCCTGAACACATGAGTCAAAACTCTTAATTACATTGAGATATCCATTTTGTAGGACCTTGGAGCACTGTTTCTTGTTAAAAACGAAACCTTCAAAGCAAGTGAGAGCCTTCAGTGTCTTGGAGTTTGTGCCACAAGATACAAAAATGGATAAATAACTCTCTGAACCTGTATAGTAGGCAAGAAAGCTTCTGGTTGTACTAGAAAATATAGAACTCATGAACTGTTGATGGCAACTAGTCCAGTCCTCCCCCATCCATGATAAACTAGATTAAATCCATCTCTTTTCATCTTGGCATAGTTGGTTAATAGGTGTCAAGTCTAGCTTTGAAGATCTTCATTGACAGCATTTCTAAAAATTCCCTTGGCAGCTCATTCTGTTACTTCTTTTTCTTAATATTTAACCTTACTACAGCTTAACCTCATCACTTTTATTCTGTCGTCTTTGACTAAAGATCCCTTTCCTCTTGATAATGTTACATTACACATCTGTAGATGGTTATCGTGCTTTTCCTCAGCTTTCTTTTTCTTAGAGTTAAACATATTTATTCTTTTAAGCTTTTCTTACATTTCTTATTTTCCCAAATCTTCAGAACTTTAAAAGAAATGCCACCCAAAATTGAACACAGTTATCCTAACCAGTATTGAATATACTGGAATCTATTTCTTTGCTTTCTTTTCACATAAATTCTATTAACCTATCCCAACATTCCCTCCTTTTTTAATATTGGTGCCATGTCGATTTATGTAAAATTTATCATTTATGTGGTATTGCCAAGTGTTCCCCACTGTTCAAAATTCTTGCATTTGATTCTTTGTTTTAAGTCTTTACCTCAATTTTCTTTTTTATCCACCTTACCAATATTTCCAAGTACAATGGTCACACAGGCTACAATCTAGCATCTTTTTTATATGTCTATGTGCATTACATCCCCCATAATATGTTAGCTTTTGTTTGGAATCTGGCTTCTATTTGTCACAATTATCATGACATTGTATCAAGTGAGATTTCTGAAAGATAAATAATATCTAAATGATCACAATCACCCTGATTCTATAAAAATAAATAAGAGCTAACAGTGCTCATTTCCTGAAAGGATGGGGAATAATGAGTAATTTTTATAGCTCAACATCAACATCTGAAAATATCTGAGAAATTTAGGTTTGGCCCCTCCTTAACATTCTTTCCATCCTCCAAAGTATTTGCCATACTTCTGAATATATATTTTTTCCCCAAAAAGTTAGAAGAATGCTAAGGTATAAAGTAATATATTCTATTAACAGCAATTCTTGAATATTACAAGACCAAAACAATTGTGATGCTTGCTCACAATTGAATAGCACAGCATTAAAAATGAATCTGTATTGAATAGAAAACTGAGTGAATCTTGTTCCCTTTGGTTTATAACTTCCTTTGTTCCTTATGGGGATCGACAAGAGCTACTTCCACATAGTGATCCCTGATAACGTCTCGGATGGCCAAGAGCTCCCGAATCAACAAAAATGAAAACGTGCACAAAGATAAAGATATGGATGCCATTTTTGTCATATGAAAGAAGAAGGTACAGGCGTTACCTTGTTACCAGTATAAGTGATTGGAAACCCATCTACACCCATAACAGAACAGAAGTTCAGCACACAAAACTGTTCTATGCCGATAAAGGAACAGAACCTCAGTACACGTAGACTGATTTACAAATGGTAGAACGCAGTCTAAGATTTGCACATCCCCACCAAAAGGTGAATGTGTGTTCTGTTTCCTACTGATCTAAACTATACCACTTACAGAACACCATGTAACTTAGATCAAGTCTGCCTTGGGCTTTTTGAATGTCTGTACCTAGCCCATCAAACTTTTCTGTGTGTTATCTGAGGTAACCATTATATATGCTGTACCTAATAAACTTCTTATTCTAGCAATGAATAAGAAAAAAATGCCTAATTTGTTTTTGATGAACCTCCATTTCCTACTATTTATGTTACAATAGCTCTGTTTGATTATATTAGCAGCTTACCAGGTACTGAAGCCAAACTTAGTGTATTTTGGATGCAAGTGATCTATCGCCTTTTCGACTATTTACAGTTACTGACTCTGTAACACTTTTTGAGCCTCACAGTGGGAAAGTTCTTCTTAACATCCAACCTGAATTTCAAATGAAGTGTCATGAGTATTGAACAAAGCAGACAAATCACTTCCCTTGATTTGCAAATGGTGCTTCTATTAATGCAACTCTGTATGCTATAGACCTTTTCCTGTTCTCCGTGGTCACAGGGTCTAGTCACAGGGTGTGCACAGGGTGCGCAGCCAGGCAGGGGCTCCTGATCTGGGGCTCGGATTTTGCAGCAGTGATAGCATGGTCTGGAGCCAGGGCAGAGATGGGATCTGTAGCCCAAATGTGCACTGGGGCAGAGCCATGATTCGCTGCCTGTACACCGCTGCCTAGAGCATGCAGGCAGTGTTTTGTGGCCCTGCCCTTGCTCCAGACTATGCTGTCACCATTGCAAAATCCCAGCTCCAGCCGTGGTGCAGCTCCCCACCCAGCTGTGCGCTCTGCTAGTGCTGCTTGGGCCAGTCTCCATGGAAACCCTAGCCCCACGCTGTCATGGCCCCACCTCTCCTGGAGTGTCCATGGAAACTGCCTGCAGTGATGTGGGCAGGGGCTGCTAGGAAATGGAGTTGCAGTGGGCCAAATCTCGTCTGTGGGCTGGACTTTGCCCTTGGACTGGTACGTTCCCATCCTCTATATTACCATCCTTCAGGTAATTGAAGACTTATCAAAAGCCCCCTCAGTCTTCTCTTCTCCAGACAAAATCATTCTAGTTCTTCTTGCTTATCCTTATCTATCATGTTTCCTAGGCCTCTCATAATTTTTGTCATTCTCCACCAGAATCTTTCTAATTGTCCACTTCTTTCTTGAAATGAGGGGCCCAAAACTCAACACAGAGCTCCAGATGAGGAGTCATGAGTGCTGAATAGAGAGGGAGAATAATTTCCCTTGATTTGTAAGTGGTTCTTCTACTAATACTGCCATGTACGCTATTGGACTTTTTTTCAACAAGAGTACAGTTTGTTCTTATTCTGCTTATGGTGCCCTGTAACCCTAGGTCCTTTTCTGAAATACTGCAGTCTAGCCAGTTCTCTCTGGACCTGTATTTGTGCATTTGTTTGGTTAGACTTCACTAGCACTGCATACATTCCTATTTATATCTTTTCTTAATACCATCTTGTATTAGGTATTTTGCCCCTCCTTTTTTTGCATTTATTTGCATTCAAACAGTATAATTACGTTATATACTAGATGTTATGAAATAAAATCTCTGCACAATCATCCCTACTTTCTTCAAAGCATTGCTGTTTTCATTCTTCTCCTATGGTCTCCCTTTTTACCTCTAAGTCTTTAAAACTGCCACATATAATCATAATATTATTTTACCCTCCTTGTAAATTTTGCTTATATTCAGCTGGTTTTATTCCATATTTTGAATATTATGTTCTTTAGGGATGTCAAGCGTTCCTCAATATCTTCCTCTCCTTTGGACATGGCTTTGCCTCTCAGGCAGAGGCTATTAGTCTATTCTCTGTTTTTTATTGGCTTTAGCCTCCACAATGCTTAGAGTAATGAACTCCATTGTTTTGCACTTTCCTCTATTACTACCATTTCTTGTAGCATGTCTTGTAGTTTTTAGCATGGGGGACTATTTAATATAATATCAGACATGCAAGGCACCTGTGTGTAGAGTTCTAAGGGTTAACAATGTACACGGTTTTAGGACAGGAAGCAGGGAAGAGTACTATATTCAGCTGAAACACTGGAATTTAATCAGGACACTGGGATTAATTCTCTTACTTTTGAGAATGTGCTGTGAGCTTTGATTGTCATAGCTGATCAAATCACTCTTTTGCATCTCATTTGAAAGACCTCACCTCTGCAAAACCCCAGTATTCTCTACCCTCCACAGCATTGTGTTACATCAGAGGTTCACTACTGGGGATTATGGGGAAAGAGCAACACCTCTCCCGCATTGACTTAGTGCCTAAATACTGAACAGGCCAGACCCTGCTTAGTTGGGAGCCCTACCAAAGCAATACCCAGCACTGGTTTGGGTACATATAAATTAGCATAAGTACCATTCCTTTTTCCTGTCATCATGAGTTCAACTGAGCAGAACTAATAATACTAATTGTAACAAATAATAAATTTGCCAGACAAAAAAACCAAAAATGAATAAATAGGAAGCCTCACTTTTAGGAACTTTGGCACTCCTTTGCTTTGATTGTATTTGTATTCAAGGGGTAGTAAAAACAAAGACGACATAGTACATAACAGCTGTTGTCAAAAGAGGCCTCTTATTTTCCTAATATGTCCTTGCAATTCACTGATACTTTCTCCAAACTCTCTCTGTTTACAATCTTCTAATGTGAATGGGAGAACTAAAACTAGTCACCATGTTTGCAAATAGTTTTGGTCAAGAAAATAGAGAGAAAAGTTTCAAAATGTCAAACATTTAATTGTAACCTCTTTAAAATGAACCATTTTATCTTGTCACTTATGAACAGCATTTGTCACTTAAAAATTAATCCAAATTACAAAGAAGCATTGTTAGAAAAGTGTTTTAAACAGTTTAAATAACACTAGCAATGAAAAAAAAACATTTCATTTTGTGTCAAATGAAATGTTTCAATTTGACCTAGAGCTAACATGCTTATTTTCTTCCTTTCATGGAAGAACACAAAAAAATTATGTTTTACTTTGACGTGAACTAAATTTTTTCAGTTTCATCTTCAAACCAAAAAATCCATTTTTCACCCAGCCCTGCTTGTGAGTGCTTCTTCCACCATGGTGTTTTATGTTTCAAGTGTCCTTTAGTTTAGCTTTAGCAGAAACAAAGCACAAAGGTAGGCTCACCAGATTGTCAGTTTAATGAAGTACTTAATTTTACATGGGTTTCTTAGAAGGAACTAAATTTCAAGAAGAAAGAAAGAGTCCCCTCTAGACCAATAATTGTCTATGGCAGGAAAAACTCTTGGCAGAGAAAGTAGGGATTTATCTTTAGTCGGAATGAATTTTCTATGTCAATCGGCATCTGAAAAAATTCAGCTGGGAGAGTTATGTGACTAAATAGTTCTCAAATGACTCAAACAAATGGATGCTTTAATGAAAATCTTTTGAACGTCACTCAAAATCCAGTCCCTAGTGTGGTGGCTTAGATTTTTATGATATTGTACATATGTGTTATGTTTTTTTTTCAAACCTGAGCTAAGTTTGGGATGGTGGTTTCTTAAAATTATTTTCCATATATGATTCACTTGCTTTGATTAGGCCCAAATGTTGCCCTGCTTTGTATTTGATCTGCTTAAGTTTGTTTTCTTCACTTCTTAGGTTCAACCAGGTGGAGCTCTTTAATGTTAGTTTCTAATTAGGCAACAAGGTTGCTGAATGGCAAAGCAGTTGCTTGATTCTTTGCACATGGCACCCTTAGCCGAAAAGAGCTGGTTTAAAATGTAGTTTTCAACAATCTTAGTGTTTTATGGGACTATCATCTTTGGAAATAATATGCACTGTAGAGTTTACTTTGAACTGACAGTGTTTATCCTCTATATTTGCAGAAATAAACAGGAAAATCTTTAAACACTAACAATTGTATTTGATTCTTGATGCTTCTTGGCAACTAATCACAACAACTCCTTGGTGAGGTCCTAAGTAAGACATGTAAATATTTGACATAAAGGTAAAATATAGATATCTGAACCTCTTATACTTTTAATGATCCCAAACAATTTTGTAGACAATAGGCAAACTAAAAAACTTGTTTGGAAGAGGAGGGGAAATCCTGTGAGCAAGACAAGGTGATGGACAGATTCTGGTGGTCTGCTGTTTTCAGTTGTTCTTTTCTTATGTTTCCAATGTTTTCTTTACAGTGGCTGTAGTGTATGCTATTAATTACTGTGAAGATTAAAAATATTCTATTGCACGCTTCTAGTTTTACTCAGTACTGCTGAAGTACAAGTGACCTTTCACTGCTAAGCTTTTGCCAGTAAGGGAGGAATCTGCCGCCCTCAGCACTCTCCTCCCCTGTATTTCATCACTAAACTTAGTTGTTTACTCCTGTTCTTTAAGGCCGTGTCTCATACTGTAAAATGTATCTTATTCACCTTCAGCCGCGTTTCATTCCTAGTATCTTTTATTTTCTGCCATCCAAATGCCTTGTTGATTTCCTTCACTCTGGGTTTGTTCTGTCTTCCCTCAGCTCAACTATTTCCCTGAACACCAATATTATTCCAGCCAAATCAAATCTCATGCACATAGTCTTTATCACTTATGGACAATTTTTTATTCCTTAAATTCCCTCCACCTGCCCCCACACACACTCCTTTCTCTTTCTCTCTGTGTTCCCCAAATGATTTTCTGATATCATCAAAGAGAAAACTGACAACACTTATCAATCTCTCCCCCTTGTTTGCTTTTTTCTCTCCTATCATCTTTTCTTCCTATTTCCCCATCCCCACTACTGATTTTGACATCCCCCCATCTCCCTTTGTACCTCCTGGCTTCCATTGTCCCTGTACTCCCTCCTTCTTTACTCTCTCATTTACCTTGGTTACTTCAGTGCTCACTGTAAGCCTCCCCTCCCCTCCTGTCTTCAAAACCATCCCTCAGTTACATCTGCTCATTCAATTACCATGCCATCTCTTTTCTTCCCTTTATCTGTAAAATAATTAAACACATAAATTGGCAACCAATGCACTAGTTTTCTCTCTCCCGTTAAAAGGCTCATTGATTCTGTGTGACAATGGGCAATGTGGAGCCCACAGTGCCTGGCCCTGTGCACCCCAGGAATTCAGGTGCAGGACTGGGCCCCTTAAACCCTGGGAGTTCTTGCCCAACTTTGCTCACTTTTTGAGACATCCCCAGTATATCTAAGGTGTACCTGAGTGAGCAGGGAAAGTTAGGGTTTCCCTGCTTACTGAGATATGTCCCCAGGATCTTCAGGGTGTGCCTCAGTAAGTGGGGGAGTCACTTTGCCATAAAGCAACTAGACATCCTCTGCAACAAAGCAACACAAATTATGACCGCCTTTTGTTGTGACCACACTGTAGTATGACAAAGGGTTTGGACATCTACTTGCTTTCGTTATGTGCCACCATAAAAATGTTTATAGCGGCACAAAGACAATGGAAGGCAACGTCTGTTTCCACCCTCAGTCAAACCTTAAGTCTCAAGCCTCATATGTCTGAACTTTTCTGTTTTGTTTGATCTTCCTAGCCTCTTGTGGTTCCTCTTTTACATTTCTGCTATTTCAGCAGTTATTTTATTGTACCCTTCACCTCTCTCCAGCTCTCTGTGGAGGCTTTCCACAACTGTTTCCTTGGTCCTTTGCTGTTCTCATATGCCTCTGGATGGGATTTCATCAGTTCATATTTTTATGCTGATGTCTCAAAAAATTATTTCGCTACCACCAACCTTTCTCATTCCACTGCCAGCTTGACTTTTCTCAGTAACTCTGCTTTTACTACTTGTCAGTGTAAACTGAACATGACAAAAATTGAACTCCTTACTTTCCCTTTCTAACCTCTTTCCCCCATTCTCCTTTTTTTATCATTGCCAATAATATCATCCACATCTCTGTTCAGAAGGTCCACATTTTGGACTGTTCACTCTGTCTTTCCCCACACCTCCAGGTCATTTCTTTATTCTATTTTTTCTGCCTTGTTGATATCTACCTAATTGGTCTTTTTTTTTTTTTCTTTCTACCTTAATTTGATTGCTGCACTATCCTCTTTTCTGGTCTCCCACACACACATGTTGCCCCGCCTCACTATACAAATAGTTACTGCTAAGGTCAATCTCTTTGTCCACCAGTTTAATCAGATAAGTCCCTATTTTGAATCCTTCATTTAACTTCCTATTTGATATTGTACCACAGGTAACCTTTCTGTCACTGCTTCCAATGGTTTTTATAACTGTACTCCTCTATTTGGCCCACCTTGATAAGGTTTGTTTTCCTGCAAAACTGTTTCATGCCTTCTGGAGGAGCTTGTGTAGTTTTCTGCTTCAATGAGTTCATCTTCAAGGACCTTACTTTATATTTAAGTATCTTTTAAAGGTTCTTCTCTAGCCTACAACTTATAACAAATCTTGTAGCTTTGTAAATGAATTGTGTCCAGGTTGCAAATTATTTTTCCTCTTTGCCTGAACTTTGCCCTTGATTGTGACCTCCCCTAAGCAAGGTCTGTCCTTACATATTTGGAAAGCATCTAGCACATAGATGACAAATAATTAATATACTGGAAAATATATGACAACAATGTGAAACCCAAAGCAAATGCAAGTATCACTTTTGAAACATGGTTGATTTCCTTAGGGGGAGCATAGGAGTAATCAGCAAAGGGGTGGATACATTTGAAGCTACACAGATTTTAGTAGAAAAGTGTTTGAAAGCCTTGGCTTAGAGCTGCATGAAACTTAGGAGGAACTGAAAATATGGAAGCCTGTTAATTGTGGTATAATTAAATTGATGACCTGGAAAACAAGCTTAGAAAAAGATGTTTTTAAGTTGGTAAGGGCTGCTGAAGGATCAGAGACTGCAAACCAGAGATTTTTCCCTCCATGTACTTTTGCTGTGTTTTGCTGATTGTATTCAGAAGATGCATAGAACATATAAATCAACTGTGACTATGATTTGCTTTGAAAGAGTTCACATTACTTTCATTAAGGGGCTTCAAATTAGCCTTACCCAGAAAGCCTTACCAATGAAAACTTTGATTTGCATTATTTTTGGTGGCTTTATTTTTCCTTCCTAAAGGTTACTGCCACTGTTCGTTTAACGGTGTTTATATGATCTTATAATAAGTGTTATCACTTTGTATAATTATTATGTGTGATTAATCCTGTTCACACTTGAAAGCTGTGGGATTTTTTTTTAACCAGAGGGTATGTCTTTAAGTCTTTATGTTGCTCACTTATAATGATAGTTGACAAGAGCTATCGTTAAGGGGAAAGAGGATAGAAAGTCTGGAATAAAGTGTTTTGTGGCAAAGGATTGCTAGGAAGTGTTTGGATTGACTTCTCCTGTGGGTAGGCATTGAGTTAATTGGTATATCTCTGTACAAAGTATCTATATGACAGTTTGGCATTTTCTGGTTTTCCAGATCAATCAAGCTACAGGTTAATTTGAAAGCATGCGTGCTCTTCAAATATTGTTGTGAGTTCATCTAGGAAAAGACTGTCTGACTTAAATATAGCCCTGAATAAATCCCTTTTTAACCTTTGCAACTCACAAGTGAGAGATTCAGTTCTCTGACCCCAAATAAATGTCAGTGGAAGTGAGCATTACCCAGAATGACTAGATTTTTTCAAGACTGAAAAGGAGTTGGCACCAGATACCGTAACAAGCCTGCAGAAACAGTGAGAGAGTTACAGAATGGCTAAGGTTTTAGCCAGAAGGAATTTGAACTTGGATGCATGGCCCGTCAGGGGGCTTAGAGAGTAAGGGCTGGCCATAGTGTTTTGCACCACGACTTATTTGATGGCAGCTAAGAGGGAATGAGAAAGAGATGCTTGTCAAAATGAGGTTTGTATTTAGATGTTGGTGCTTATTTTTCCTTTCCTCTTAATCCTACAGTAGTCTACGTTCTTAGACAATCTTTTGTAATATAAAGACCGTGTAACTGTTTGTAAATTATTATCAGTATGGTCTAAGTAAAGGGTTTCTTTAGTGTATGAAATAATGTTATAGATTAAAATTCCCATGGTGCTCCTGCAGTGATTCGACCAAAAATATTCCTCAATTGAATGACAGCCGTACAGTTGGATTCTGAGGTTTTGAGCAGTAATCTTTTGGTTTTTAGAAACAAATTCAGTGCTGCAAACTCATGATTTTATTATGAGACTCATGATGTATGGGTTTGGGGGTATTTTTGATAAAGTTCTAGCTTCTTGAAATAAAATATTTCACAAGCAACTTCCACCTTTTTTTCCCAAAAAGTATGTTGGTAACCCTCCTACTTACTAAGTAAACTTTGAAAATGCGAAGCGAGTGCATTGTAGAGGCTCAGAAAATATAAAGGAAAAGGAAGGTCAGTTTTCTTTTTAGTAGTATTGTGATATTTTTGCAACATGCATTTCATGATTCAGTGGGGCCTGTCCCATGATTTTTGGGTGGTTGGGGTTGCAATACTCCAAGCTTGGGTGATTTGAAAATATACATTTTTAAATTTGTAAATATTAAACATTTTCAATACAACTTCTGAAAGTACTCAGTGCTGACCAAACTATGCCTGACATCTGGAGCAACTGAAATCTTCCATCATCAAATGATTTTGAAAACCCTTCCCACTGATCAATCTTTACTACTTTTGACTTCTGTGATCTTCCATCTTTGAGACCCAAGTCTCTAACATGCTGCACACCTCTAGTTTCTGTTGCAGTAAGTACTAAATCCTCAATGAACTCAATTTTTAATGAGCAAGGAAAATATTGTCATATGTAAAGCAGAAATAATGTTTACAAATATTCTCCATAACTGTTTGGGTTTCAGAATGGTTTATATGATGGGTCTTACCAACCATACACTTTATGCAAAAAATAAGAAAAACATTTTTGTCACGTGTACAAATAGTAAAAAAGACCAATTACTAATAATGTTAATTCCTGTGTATATCATCACAATATATGGTACCTGTAGGTGTTTCCAACTGTATTACAAAAGAATAGAAGTGAAAAACAACTTGGGCCAACTTAAAAATACACTGCTTCTACTGCCCTTATCCTTGCTGAGGTCAGTAGAAGCAGTGCCCTTGGCCTCCAATTGCTCTCCTTCTGCTCCCTGCAGCCCCTAGCAGTCCCTTGCAGGTTGGAAGTCTGTCAGCCTGCAAAAGGGAAACCCACCCTTTCCACCATTTTTCTCCTTTAAAGGGAAAAATCTGTGATTTTTCTCCTTTAAAAGAGAAAATCTGCATTTTTCCCAGGTAAAGGAGAAAATCTGTGTTTTTCTGCAGCAAAGGGAAAACCCTGATCCCTGGTCATCAGCCATCAGCAGTCCCTCAATATGAGGATGACAGTAAATAGGGAAGTCATCAGTGAGTCCACAAAAGACTAAGGAAACCAATCTGAGATACACATGTTTAATTGCAGACATGTCAAATAGTTTTGGGAGGAAGGAGTAGATCCTAGTGATGTCAGGTAACAAACCTTTCCCTTTGTTTCTCTTCTCTATCGTCCATGGTGCAGCAAGTTTGCTTAAGTCTCAGTCCCAAATTCAAAATGACAATTATATGATCATTGCCTCCATATAGGTCTGTGACTAGGGGCTTCTGCTAATCACTTTTACCTGCCCCCATTGCCTCTTTCCCCTCACCATAGGTCTTGCTAGTGAAGGAAAATGCCTGCATCTGTCTTCTTATAGGCCAGGTATAGACATTACATTTCTAGCAGTATAAGTGATCGGAAACTGATCTATACCCATAACAGAACCAAAGTCTGGCACACAAAACCAGTCTATACATATAAAGGATGAAGGAATTTATTTTTTGGGTGTGACCATCAGCATATCTAGTGCAACTATATTGTCTGCCCACTCCCAATTTACAGTAAATGCAGTTGAACTGCATAAATGTACCCCTAAATGAAACTGGTCACATCTACGCATGCTTAATTACAGAGTAGACTAATCACTTTTAGCTGTGGCATAGGGTCACTGTCTACACATGCAATGCCATTAGGCCTCAGTAAAGTAATTAATGCCGTAAGATAGTAGTGTCAGGGACTGTACTATCTTGCGGTGGCGTAATTAACTGCAATTAAATGCATATATAGATGCTGGCCACTGGCATAGATTGTGCTCATTCAGCCCAGGCAGCAGGGGGCAGATTCCTGCTTGCCACCTAGGCATATGGCTCTGAACTTTCATCCCCCTCATGCCCCAGCCAGCCCCTTTGCTGCCCGACACCACCACCCAGAGCCCAGGCTGGCCCCCCTTTCCCCCGGCCCTGGCATAAAAGCTGAATAGAAACCATCTGTAGAGTTGTTACAGATTGTCAATCACTAGCTTTGTAACTAGTTGCCTCTTTTTTAGCTGGGAAGTTATTTTTATGGCGTGATAATTACTTTGCATGTGTGGCCAGTCTAAATTTACTGTGCGATTAACCAGTTAATTGCATAATATATGTAATATGCGGGAGAGGCCTTATTCTGTGCAGATGAAACAGTTATATGTAGTTCAGCTGCATTGTGGTCAGTTCCTTTCTTTTTTAAAGTGTGGTAACTGTTGCATTTATGCACACCCGATTTCTTTTTTAGCTAAGTGTCAAAGGCTTTGGGTTTTTGTAATGAAGATCTGGATTCCATAAACACACTGATAACTGTGGTCTTTTCATACCTACAGAGTCCTCGCAAATTTATTGCTCAAAGATGGATTCACCCGGGAAACCTCAGTTCATATGAAGACCCACCAATGTTCCTGGTTAAAGCTGAATTTGGTCTAAAAAGAGTCATGAGAGAAAAGACCATTTTCTGGTCCATAACATCCCACCTGAAGTTTAGTGTTGGTGATACTCTATATTTTTTCATTTATTAAAGGGGCATGTACTCTAAAGATATATTTTTGCTAGGATCAAGTTCTGAGTTTTTCTGAATTTTTTTATGTAGCCCTCGTATTCCTATTCTGACAATACAAATGGCTTAACTTAAATGTGAAAAGACAAATTACAGCTTTGAGCTCTATTTGTTAAACCAATAGTCACATCACTTTGATCTAATTATATTAAAGATAGAAACCTCTAACAGTCAGACTACAAAATGAAATTGTATAATCTTTATTTTTTCTGATGGCTGACCCTTAAAAGGTAAGAAACAGAAATGTGTAGTTTAATCATCACTGAATATCCAGACTTATTAGAAGGCTACTCCATTCAGACATACACAATCTCATTTCAGATTTTGGCTGCAACAATGCACAGAATGCATCACCAATCCACGTAGCAAAAAGAGTCAGTAAATCTTCTTTAGTAACTAGCCAGAAGTTGTCAAGTACAGATCTTAGCTTTCATTATGGTTGGATGCAGGAGAGAATATACTTTATATTACAGTCGTCTTAGTGGTCTTCTGAAAAGGTTAAATACCCATAAACACTACTTAGGATTTTCTACGATCAAAACTTAAAAACAAGTTGAGATTGGAGAAACATTTTTACTTTCATTGCCTAGCAAGCAGAAAGCCAAATCCAGAAACGTCATTTCAACCACTCCACAAGTAACTTGCTAATTCCAAATGATGCATCAGTAACACAATCATGGCTGCCTTTTTTTAGAATTATGGTTATCTGTTTTGTACTCAAAATATGCACATGGAGGCAATTTCATCTGTGAGAACTTGGGAAAATTATATTAATCATCATAACTGAGTACAGCTTCTTTCTCAGCATGAGTCATAAATATCTTTGAGTATTAAACCTCTTTACAATAACATTAATTTAATCTATAAGAGGACATTGCGTGCAATAAATTCCATTTACAAATCTGAGTGGGCAATGAAGGGAAAGCTGTAGCTCACTACTTCTTTGTGGAAGATTGGAAAACAATGCACTGAAGTCAAACATTTAAAGTTTTCTTTCACTTCTGAAGGGTCCTGAAGCGCATAATGCCAAAAATGGAAATATAGTTTCCAAAGATTGATTTGCCACTGTGTCCCTGCTAAGCTTGCTGCCAGTCAGAGGCTTATATAGCTTAAAAGATTGTTATTGATTGTTCAATTTGGCATTCATGTATTTAAAGTGTATTCAGGTTAGAGTGATGTTGAAATTTGGGGTCTACATAGTAGATTCTAGCATAGTGGTTGACAACAGAAATGTTAAAATACAATAATCCTTGTAATATAAAATAGCCATAGATGATCTAATTTCCATTTTGTGGTTTATGGCCTCTACTTAATATCTGATAATGTAATTATGCTTCAGTAAAGAATGAATCTTCTCCTGGTAAACGGAGCTGAGTATGCAATGCCAGTGTGAATTAAATAAAGTGATATCAAAGCTCGGTCAGGGCTTATTTTAGGAGCAAATTTTTAAACATTTACTCTGGTGTGTCCTACAGTTATACCATGGAGCAGATTTATGGCTGTTAGCATATTCACATTCAAGAAATGTGTTACTTTATCCTGTATTTTAGCCCAGAAGTCAGACAACAGCTTCCTTAAAAAGTGAATGTTGGTTTTTAGATTAGCTTGTAACATATTTTTTTTCTAAGATAAAGGCTTCCTCATGACCAGACACAGAAACATGTTACCTCCACAATCGGAAAAGTAAAAGTTCTCCAAATGACTTATAGTAATTCGGATACTTCAAACCAGGACACGTTTGCTTCCTGGTAATAGGTATCTCACCAGGCACAGTGCTTGGAGCTTTTACTGCTAGCTTTACAAATTTATGGGTGTGTCTAATATGATCCAACAGTAAGCAGCTTCTCCTTTTAAATTTCATTTGTCAAGTCAAGTTATATTGGCTATGTTGCACTGAATTATGTTCCATCCTATCCTATTCTCTGATAACATAGTTCATCTTACCATCATACATGATAAGAGATGTGACCATTAAAATGTAAAAGAACTCTTATTGAATTTGTGAATTGTCTGAGTTAAAGAGGCATTGGCATCTTGGCTTCTGAAATGTTAATATTACTTGAATGCAATGACATCACTTCAACACTACTTGAATGCAATAGTTTTTTTTTCTTTATTTGTTCATTTACTTTACTGTTTTCCCCTTCTTTCTACCAGAAAACAATATCCCCATGCACCTGGTGTATTTTCACATGAAGGTGTTCAAAAGTTGTCATGATGGACCAGAACATTTTTAAAGACATTTCTGAAAACATGATATTCGATCAGAGCTTATATATCAAAGCTAGAAGTTACTGTGGTCTATCTGATAAATATGAGGGAGAATACCCAACCTGATATTCACATCTGGATTTTGAATGTCCTAAAACCATAGAGCAGGCGTGTTAAAGATACAGCTACTGGGACAGATCTGGTCCATGAAGGCCCATCATCTACTCTTGATGCTGCCTCTGGGTCTGAGTTGGCCATCATGGCTCACACCCAGCCTTGAGCTCAGGGCTTGGACACACGCTCCATATGACACCTGTTCTGAAAGTTCTGGAATGTGTGCCACATGTGGCATCCACTTCAGCCAGTCCAGGATCTGCGCTGTACATGCCACTCATTATGGCACCTGTTTCCCTGGCTGAGTGGAGTTCTATATGCAGTGCAAATCCCAGAACAGACATTGCACGTGTGGAATCCAGCACCTGCATCTATGTGTGTGTGGAGGGGAATCCATGGGCCCAGTCTGGCCCATGCATCTGCCCCATGCCATTCATCCAGCCCACAGGGCCAAATGAGTCTGACGTCCCTCCCTTACAGTATTGGGAAGCTGGGTTCTGTTTCAATCCATGATAAAGAGAACTATCAATTTTAGATCAGGATATGGTTTTGAATTCTAGTCTCACAAAAGCTTTGACAGTACCTGGAATTTAGTTTAGTAAATATACCTGTAATTATTGATACTTTATAACCTGTACATAATGTATGTCAGCCCATAGCCTTCTAACGTATGACACAGACCTTGGCTACCTCATTTCCTGTATTTCCTCTTGTTGTTCTTTTACCTGCTTCTGATATTGGTAGAGGAGACAGGAAACTGAAAAGTTAAAGCTGAGGTTGACAAAAAGAGCAAGGTGTGGTGTGTTTGTTTTTTTTTTCATTTTGTTATTTTCTAGTTTTGTTGCCTATGAGCCAGATAGGTTTTGAATTCACTACTTTACAGTATAGAAGAGCTAAAGATGGAAAGGTGCTAAATGGCACTGAAGGTTAAAAGCTTTGTTAATAAGCACTGAATTTTCCTTTCCTCAGTAGATAAAAGGAATGTTTTCACTATAGGTGTGCCTACATTGAAATATTTTAACATGGTGGTGTGGGGAGGGGAAAGGGAGAGGAGGAAGAGCCCCCTCCAGCACCACACAGAACCCCCCTCCCTGCTTCACAGTGGAGGGAGGGGTGGAGTGCCCCCTCTAGGGCTGGGCAGCATCACCCAGAACCCCCCTCTCCAACCCACAGCGGGGGGGGGGGGGAAAGAGGGAAGAGTCCCCCTCTGGGGCTGTGCAGCACAGCACAGAGCCCCCCTCCCTGTGCCACAGTGGTGGGGTAGAGGGAGGAGGTGGAACGGGAAGAGTCCCCCTCTGGGGCCGGGCAGTGAAGCTGTGTGCCCGGATTGCTCCCGGCTGTCAGGGAGCTGCTGTGGCAGGCAGGGCTTTCCCTGCTCTACCTTCTCCCCCAGCACAGGGGTCTGGCCATGCCTCTGTCTGGCCACACTCCCTCTTCCCCCACCCTCTGAACCCTGAAGACCAAGGTTGGCATTTCAACCCTTCCTCAGGCATACTCAGGCCTGCCCAGACCTGGCCATGCCTCCCTGTTCCCTCCCACCCACTGCATCATTTCTGTAGAAGGGAAGGGGGAGCTGCTCTAGCAGCAGGCACGTACCTGTGTTTCTGGAATGATAAATGGATGTCTGTCCACTTGCAAATCAGTTCAATCTCTGCAGGTTAGACTAACCTGAAAAGATTGAATCAATTCAGGCTCCAGCTTTTTGAATGTCTGTCCCTAGCCCTTGAACCTGCTCAAAAGTCCTCTGGATGCTCCTAACTATTGCATAAGAAAGACCAAAGAACATGGCTAATGGACTTCATTAATGGTTTACATGTAAACACATAGTGTTTTTTCTATATTCTTCTTGCTTAGGAAAGTTGTCAAAAAGTTTCAATTTAAGCAAAACCCATACTGCATATTACTTTGTTATTAAAGGAAATGAAAACTATAAAAGGAAGATGACAAGAAAAAGGGGTGAATCACTTGGAGAATCTTAAGAATCTTGTAATGCAGTCATATTTACTCTTCAAACATATTTACTCCTCAAATATTAGCATTGCTATGTCAAATATGTTTTTCCAGTCAGGCTTCCAAATATTTAAAAACAGAAATAACAATAGTAAGTAGTTTGTAGATGTGTTATTTTTAGAGAGAGATTATTATTTTTGTTTCTATTTCTAAATATCTAGAAGCCCTGCTTGAAAGGTACCCTCTGTATGTTAAGTAAGACTCCAGAGAGAATAGTGCAAAGAGCTGTCAGTTCTATGGCAAGCAGGCAATACCCAGAATCCAGAAAAGGATGCAGGAATTTAAAGTGAATTTAATCATTTTAGAAAGTTTTCAAGCACCAGCAGAGTATGCACAGCATAGACCAAGAGAATAACAACAGCACAGAAATTTTTCATATAAACAATGGCTACCTTTATTGCAGATCTTGAATTGGACTAAAAGCAAATGGGACATTCATTTACTCTTTTAAACTGGACATCGATGCACAAGTGTGTGTGGGGCTAGAGGCACAAAGCAAGCAGCTCAATTTGATAGGCTTCTGGGACTTCAGCATGAAAATGAATCTGTATGTCTCTACAATGGAGAAACAATGCTCAAAGACAATAGTTGTATGGCAGACCCAAGGTCATTTGAGATTCTCAACCCAGATATATACAAAGTATAGAGCAATGTGCTACATATTTTCCAAATCCCAGAAGGGAGGTCTTTAGCGGGTACTGATTTAGCCTTGGTACCCAGGAAAATCACAGACAGGCAACACAGGAAGTGGAGACAACTGAGCCTCAAATGGCACAGCCAAAATTAATGTACTTAAGGACTTTGTTACACAATACGTATGCCACATGCTAACTGCACTTACAACACTAACATCCAAGCATGAAGCATACAAGAAGTAAAGCATGTGCTAAGTGCCATTGTAGCATAGTAAAGTTAGGTCTTTTCCAGTGAGGAGTATCTCCAGATCCTATTACCTCACATGTCTGGCTTACATGGGACTGTTCCAGGGAGGTAATAGGCTCAGGAGACTCCAGCACAATTTTGGGTGGGGGGTGTGGAGGTTGGAGCCCAACAAAGCTCTTTGTTGGGTTCCCAGCCTCCTTATCATACCTGGCACTTGAACTGCCAGTGCTCAAGTGCAGTGTGAAGGGAACCTGCAAAGCCCACCACCACACCAGAATATCCTGATCATATTACCTCGCTGGAACAGACCCATGTATTACCTCGCTAGCTCAACACATGTTGGGTAATAGGCTCTGGTGCTGTAAGGTGGCTGGAAGTCTAACAATTAGCTGTTTGTCAGGATCCCAGGCCTCCCACTGCACCAGATCTTTGCTGGTTCAAGACTGATGGGGTGCAGGGGCTGGGAGCAACAATGGCACAGTGCAGGAGCTGATCCCAGCCCCTGCACCACACTGAAGCCTTGAACTAGCTCCCATGCAATGAGGAGGCTGAGTCCAGCTCCTGTACTATGCTAGTGTTGTTCCCAGCCTTGGAGTCACATCAGTCTTGAACCCTGTGTGATGTGGGAGCTGCAACTAGCTTCATACCATGCTGGTATTGCTCTCAGTCCCCACACTGTACCAGTTGGTGCCTTGAAGCCATTCTAGGGGAGCTAGGGCTGAGACTAAAAATCAGCTGATTTTCCATCTCATCCCTGGGATGACACTAGAGCCATTTCAGGACTCCAGTGGAGTACTACAATCTACAGATCATAGTAAGCACTAACATGCAACTGCTCATGAAACTTTCTAAGTCACGTTAATGGTTTACTACAATCTATATATAACATGTGCTAAGTGGAACATGTAATAAGGCCTAGACTACCTGACAAGTGTGGTGCTGGTAGCTCCAGGGAGATCAATAGGTTCATGTGACAATGTAGGACACCAAAGAGACTGAGTGCACATTACCAGGTAGTTATAAGTATTTGAAATGCCATATTTTATACATGTGGAGTAATCATTATTTTTAATGTTATGTTTGATTGGAAATGGAAGATGTGGGGAACTTTTCTGTCATGAGCCATCTGGAGCTGTAGTGCTGTGCAGCAGCTCATATGGTCTAGAGCTAACCAGTTGGAGGTGAGATACTGAATAAAGCAGACTTCTGTCAGATCATTGGCTCTGAGTGATTACTAAACATGTATGTCCCCTTCCTCCTCTATTGTCCCTCTATAGACATACAGCTTTACCCACAAATGTATTTCTATATTGAAATAATATAGAGAAAAAAAACAGTCACCATGAGTGAACTACGCTACACTGGAGTTTCTTTCAGTATAATTGCATGTAAACCAGGGACTTCACCTAGTATGACCATGTCAGTCAGGGATCACGCTTCTTCCACCCCTGGCTGATAGAGCTGTGTTGTAGGAGTCTGTATTGAAGACAGTGATACCAGCAAAAGTCTTCTGGAGGAGCTAATGGATTTGCTAGCAAAACAGTGCCTTTGCTGTTATAACTTACATTTTCTAGGCAAGGGGAATAAGTTACATACTTTTGTTGAAATACCTACATCGAGAATAGGGCCTCTAATGTCATTGCAACAGCAGCAGCAGCAACAGCAACAACAAATCAAAATGACATTATTATGCTGACAGAGCACAGGGTGTTGACTGTGGGGAGTCTGTTGTTGGTTCTCATCTTGTGGGTTGTCTGTCTGCTATTGTAAGCTTCTCTGAGTCTTTCTGGATAGATTAGGATATAGACAACAGCAACAACCAAACCTTCCATTATAGATCAGCCACTAGGACCTCATCCTGTAAATTGTTCTGTGTGAGTGAACCCTTATGTTCCCACTACAGCCCAGGACAATCCTCCCTAAATTCTTCAGGTCAAAAACCGTTTTTGTGATGTACTTGAGCAGCACCAACATGATATACTGGAGCCCTTGGGAGATAAGCTATTTCAGTGCAAGAAACCAAATGGATATTAATAACACTATCATCTCTAAAATCCACACAGTAAATATTTTGTGGCATGGACCAGCTTCTTAAAAGGACTAGCAAACTTTGAGCACCTGTTGGGGCATTGTGAAAGTAAAACAACAGATGTTATTTGTAATGTTCTTGCAAAAGCAGATAGGCTGCTGGTGTGCTGAGACCACTGCCTATCACACTGACCTGCACTCTCTGTTTCTTTATATAGTCCTATTTGTTTGTTTTCTTGTGTTCCCCCCATGTGGTTATATCAGTCCCATTTGTCTTGTTTTATATTTCAATTGTAAGCTCTTAACATGGGGGTAAAACAGGTGACTAAGATTGAATACCACGGTATACGTCTACCAGGTCTGTGCTCTGAGCATTACGTTGCATGATGCCAATGATGCCTACAGGATGTATAAGAGAAGGTTCCTATTGAGTGGGAAACCAAAGTGCTTGATTCTGAAGTACTCAAGAAAGCAAAACTACCAATAACAATCCTCAAGGAGAGGATTGTCCCCCCCCGCTTGATTGCTTACACTGGGTTGATGGAAGATGCATTCAGAACTTCTGAACAGAAAACTTGTGTATGTTCCAAGTCCAGGTACCAGCCAAGACTCAGATTCAAAGATGATTACAAGAAGGACAGGAGGGTTGTCAACATTAGCATAAAACGTTGGAAAAGATATTAGGAGCAAAAAGCATAGGTCTGGAAGGGATCTCCTGAGTCTCTGAGTCCAGTT
The DNA here is from genome assembly GCF_000455745.1 of Alligator sinensis. Lineage (NCBI taxonomy): Eukaryota > Metazoa > Chordata > Crocodylia > Alligatoridae > Alligator > Alligator sinensis. Next base: position 98,390 of record NW_005841987.1, read on the forward strand.
CCTGCTGTCTCAGGCACCATTTCATGTAATGCTTTTCTTAAACTTAACAAGTTTAAGAAACTTAACAAGTTCAACATTAAATGTATTTCCCTTCCCTGAGCTCTTCCAGAATATTTATTTGGTATTTTAGTTCCTTACATCATTAGCACTACAATTTATTGAACTACTGGACAGACAATCTGTTAGAGACCTAAGGACAGTTAATAGCTCAGTAAAGAGACAGAGTCATGTCAGCTTTAAGTAACACAAAAGGATGGCAGTTGTTGCCGGGATTCTTGGTGCCCTCCATGATGCTAACAGCTTGCATCAAGGAACTAGGGAGGCTGGAAAGAATGTGGGTTGAATAAGGAAGAAGTGAATTACAGCGAAGAGGGAAGCTTAGCAGGCTTCAAGGTTTGTAAAGGCTTTTGCTTCATCTTCTGGTCCTGTGCCTTATGTCTGCGTTACCTGCAGAATACCTGCAGTCTGTCATTCCAGAATTCAGTGTTATAGCCAGTTGTGATGCTGCTAGGGACATAATATATAAACTGTTCTGCTACTTATTCCATCATCTTTCAAGATGTATATGCAGTGCCTACTACATAGGTTCCTTTGTCTCCAAAGTGCACCAAGGTATGGTGTTATTACAAATACTAAATACATAATGTTATTAGCATCTTCTTTTGATAATTTTTTATAACAAGGAGTGCAAGCCAAGCATCTGCTCACACGCCATCCAGCTAGACCGACCCCTTCTGAAGAAATAGACTTGTTAATTGTACTAGGAAGTTAGGTGCAATTATTCCTAGTAAACAAGGATGCAGTCAAAGAGCAGGCAGTTTGGAGCAGGTTTGTTCCATGTCCAATGTGTGTTTATCCATTCTTCTCCTCCTAGCTCTCAACTCCTGCACAATTGATGGTTTTCTAAACATCATCTGTGTTTTTCTCGTATACTAGTCTATTTGAAATACTGCAACTTAAAAGAACAGATGTTTCTATGTGTGACCTCGCTCTCACTTATTTGTCCTGTCTCAACACAAGCGTTAGATTCCACTGTTTCTGTTCTTTTGATCTGGACCGACAAGAAAGGCCAGATCAATGCTTTAATTTATTCCTCTTAGAGCCTCCAGCAGACTACTAAATGTAGCTAAATGCCACTGGAATCATTGTTGCCTCAGCTCCCCAGCTGCATTACAGAGCAGTCAAGCTGTATGTGGGTGGGAAATAAATCTGGTTCTGACCTTTTGCTTCTCTCAGGCCAGGTGAAGACAGTACACTTTTTTCTGATTTAAGTGATCCGAAACTGGTCTGTACCTGTAACAAAACAGAAGTTTGGGGCAAGTAAACTGCTTTAAAAATGGTGGATCCAGGTCTAAGATAGTATCAGACTTACTCAATCTAGGTTAGATGGGTCTATTGAACATCAGTGCCAGGTCTGCTTGAGAATTAAGGTAACTTGTCTGTCGGTGTCCCAGTTGCCTGTATAGGGTCCCTGCTAGCTTCACATTGCAGGGAGCTGTGGCTTGGCTGCTCCAGCTGAGTGCCTAGCCATTCCCATCCCCAAGCTTTGTTGGTTAGCCACAGGCAGGACAGGCAGGGAGACTGGGGCTCACAAGCTGCAACGGGGAGGTGATGCCAGCAGTGCAACCTGCATTCCCAGCCAGGTTGGTGGGACACAGAATATTGCTCCCCTGTCCTGAGCCCCAGGACCCTGTCCTGGAGCAACTCCAGGAAGGGCTTGCAGGATTTCCATCCTCAGAGCCAGTGCTGAATTCCAGCTGAAGCTGCTTCTCTGCAACAGCAAGGGGATTGCTGCTCCCCACCTCCCTGGGGACCAGAGTCTGCACATGCAGAGGAATGGCTTCAGCTGGGAATTAGGCACTGGGTCCAGGGGAGAATCCTACAAGCCCTTCTGGAGACTCTCCAGCTCAGGGTCATAGGGCTCAGGAAAGGGGAGGGACACTGTGCCCACCGGCCCAGCTGGGAATGCGGGTTGAGCTGCTGACACTGCCTCCCACCACCAGCTCAAGAGCGAACCCCATCTCTGTCCTGCTTAGGGTGGACTTCCATGCCCCCACGTCACCCACTACAAAGCCCAGGGACCCACATGCTAGCAAGGGGGAGCAAGCACACCTTCTGCCTGCCTGCAGCTGCCAGCTGCCTGATAGTTGACAGGGCTGTGGGGGGAGGTATGTGCCTGACAGCCAATCAGGAATGGCGCAGCCACTCAGTTGCAGTGAGCTGCCTCTGACAAGCTCCGGCATGCTGGGAGAACTGCGGAAATGCCTCGGCCAGTGCAGGCATCTGCCTGCCTGCCTCCCCCAGCCGAAGGGCAGACGTGCATTACAGTTGATCCTGATGCAATCTATGCATCTTAGAGAAACCTGCGTAGATTGGATTGATTCCACCTTGTGCTTTTTGAATGTCTGTACATCAGGCACTCTGAGGCTAGCAACACAAGATAGACATAAACTTTTTTAGGGCTAATTTTGAGCCATTATTATCACTCTGCTTCTTTGAACAGAAGATAACATCCTTAAGATTAGGACAAGAGGGAAATGGGGAAAGAACCTAATTAAGTAGAGGGTAACTGGAGATGTTATCTATAGATGGAGCAAGACAGAAGATACGAAATGTGGTAGCCAGTGAATGGTAGCAGGAAT
>NW_005841987.1:101062-113877 GCF_000455745.1 Alligator sinensis
GAGCCACCCAAGAAGATGATGTAATAGAAGCAGATAAGAGATAAAAACTAAGCACCCGGTTAAGTACTAAGTGTTTTCCACAATTTGGATCTAACTCCTAGATCCTAGCTTTGACAAAAGGCTATGTTCAGTTGCAATATTTTTTATTGGCGTAATAAGGTAGATTTTATAAGCAGTCAGGAGCCCGAAAGCCATTTATTACCATAATGTTAGAAATGATTTCTAGTGTAATTACTAAAATATGGACCTTAAACTCTTATCTAAATTTTAGGAATTGACTAGGTCACGCAATTTTTGAAAAATCACATCATCATTGCTCATTAACAGGTCTACATGAATTTAAATCTCCTTCAAGATTTATTTTCTCCTTCTCTGAAGAAAAGTAACTTTACTGACATATTAATGACCTAACTGTGAATAGAATATCCCATTTTGTTTGAAGGATAGTTCCCTTGATCCATTAAATAAATACTATGTGTGGAAAAAGGGGAGTTAGATTGATATGCAAGAGCTGCAATCACTGAGTACAGATTTATGGTTTAAGGGAGTAAAGGGACGTAATATGACTGTGAAAAGATAAATGAAACAATGGTTATGGCCATTAAATCCTGCAGTATTGAATAACATTGTCTATTTGTGTTTAGAGCATACAGTTTTTAGTGTAAATGAACTCACATAAATAAATATGCAGTTTTCAAGTTTGATGCCCAAATTTACCTTTTTTCCCAAGTTACTGACTCATGAATTTGTTGTATTCCAGTCTAAATTGGGTATTCTCACTTCATGCTAGTACCCAGTATCTTGTAGCAATAGCTGTATTCATTGCTGTGCGTATTTCTCATTATCTTGGCAGTCTTATTTTGCAGAAAGTGTTTTTGTGCTCATTCTTAATTACCAACCTGATAGGCTCAGGACAAAGGGATCATGAGCAGAGCCTCATGAACTTGGAGGAACTCGTTTACAAGAGTTTGAAATGCATCTTTGGCAAGCAGCTCGACACAGTCCTAATTTAAAAGACTCTGAGGCTTATGTGCTGATGATTTGTGCTAGTAAAGTGTTATAATTGGATTATTGAAGTATTAGGTAAATTCAGTCGGATTTACTGTTTGAAGTGGAAATATAAAAAATGCAAGTATGATACTGGTGCTTTGTCATACCTTTTAGGAAAATATTCCAGTATTGCAGCAACAATACATCTGCTTCCAAATATTTAGACATTCCTGTATATAACCTTACATTGTATGAGAGGACAATTCTGTAAAATTTATTACCCTTTCTAGCTCCTATTTTATGATAACCACTGGCTCTATTATTTGTTATTGGCAATATTTTTACCCAAATAATTATCAAATACTGCACACCCTGTAATACTTAGTTTACAAAAAATAATAAAAAAGCTATTTCTGGAGTTAGCGACAACAAAACCCAGAGTGATTTAGACTAAAATAGAAGAGTCTAAGATTTAAAATGTTGACTTGAAACCTTGATTTATTTCTAAGTCACCTTTATATTCCAGATTTAAATCCCATTATGAATGAAATTCTATCTTCTGTTTTAAATTTGCTTACTTCCATTGTCTTAATTCTGTATGTCTATAAGCTTTTTTCCAGGTCAGTGACAAGTACCAAGTTATAGCTTTATTCTAACTCTTTTGGCCTATTAAATATTTAAATATTTTATGCAAAGTAGAAGAACTTCAGTAGGAAATATTGGGCACATCTACACGTGTCACTATGGTGATGTTGTTACTGCACTGTGATTTAGTACTTCCAAAAGGAAGTACTAAATCACGGAACAGTAATAGCCCATACTGTGCCATATGCATGGAGCATGGTTATTTTTAGCAGCTACTTCGCCATAGTGGTGTGCTATACCAGGGGAGTACGTCTCTACAGCAAATTAGCTGCTGGTCACATGTAGATGCCTGCAGATACTGTGTCATCGCAGTGCTTTGCCAAAGCAACATAGCGTCAGTTGTAAACACGCCCATTAAGAGAGATTTGTGTCAGAAAGCCCTATAAACTAGAGATTAGGACATGATTACGAATAGTGGGACATGGGGGTTGAACTCCTATTCCAAACTAGGCACAGAAGATAATTGAAATTGTGTTTCCATATTTTGGGATGAGGAGGTTGGAAATATTACTCTCTCCAGACTGTATTTTTATGATGATTATTTGAGTCAGAATATTCTGAGAGTACCTAATGGATTCACCTCATAGGTAAGATGGGGTCATCCCCAGCCCCACATCCAATTTGAGAATCCTACTGGGACTTAGATATTGCTTGTAAGTTTAAGGGAAAAATTGAGTGCCTAAGAAGCATCTTAGAAAAAGTATATTAGAAGAAGAATTACTACAACTTTTCTGTAGTAATTGCCTATGTTCACACTCTTACCCAGTAACAGTAGCAGATCCAGGACTGCAGCAAGAGAAGGGCAACTCCTCCACTAGGCTTGTGATGAGCATGTGCAATGAGCTCTGAGCTCACTTACTGGTCACCATGGGCTCTTGCTAGATCTTCATGTGAGACTGAGCTTTGAGCTAACCAGCTGATCTAGGCAGGATCTCCCTGGAGCCCCAGTTTTCACATGACTTTGAACCATGGGAGGAGAACACTGCTACTATTTGCCCTTCCTCTCCCTTGTCCTTCCTGCTGAATTCAACAGCAGGGGAAAGAATGAAGCAAGTGATGGCTGCAGTGCTTAGTTCGGGGGTTGGCAACATGTTGGGGCAGACCACCGAAAAGACCTGCAACCTTGACTTGGAAGATGTTGGTGTGCCAGGGGTGGATGGCAGGAGAGCCACAAAAGGTCTGATCTTTGTTGTGGTAACTCAGCCCCAGACCTTTTCCTGCTGTATGCTCAGAGGCACACATGCTAAGCAAAATGCCTTCTTGTGCCACACACTGGCAAACATGCCAGGAGTTGCCTACCCCTGGCTTAGTCCATGGGTGCCAGAGCCCTGCAAAAGCTCTGAGCCAAGAGCTCCTGTTTGGCAGAACCAAAAGGGGTGCAACCACACCACTGGATTGAGGCAGAGTTATATACTTTACCAATGGCACCAATGGGTGTTTGTGCTGATGGTAATTTAGAAGTTTTGTGCTGATCGTTATTTAGAAGTTTTGCCATTTTGTATGAAGCCAGCAAGTGATTAAGCTTTCCCTGTAGTGACCCAAATGGAGCAGGCTTCTCTGAAATGGAATGGTATGGAGCAGGTTTTCTCTGAAATCCTCCACATTTTTAAAAGCCACCTAGACACCTTTTTTTTCAGACCAAACATAAGTGCACAGCTGCAGGCAGCTTAAAAAATGGCCAGTCAGGTGTAACATTGAACCCTCATTGCATGAGGAGTCAGATGAAGACATTTCAAAATGGAGCCTCTTGTAACTTCTATCTGCAATGCTTCCTAGCCTGTCATGTTTTCAGAAAAGGAGCAAAGAGAGTTCAGTTTGGGGGGTTTTCAGCCCCCACTGGAGAGTGGTGCAGGTGTATTGGAGCTCCGCGGGGGAGGGGCAATTCACCCACGCCACCCTCCAGCACTGGCTGGGGAACCCCTAAAATAAGATCTCTCTGCTCCCTTTCCACCCCCCCCCCTCATTCTGAAAACTTTGCAGCCACGCAGGGACTAGGGGCCATTGCTAGGGGAAACCTGCTGCAGGCTCCCAGCAAGCAGCTAGATTCTCCTCCCACCTGGAACCAACAGTGAACTTCTATTTGGTCTGGGGAATCGTTGCAACTCAGAAAACTTTCTGCATAGACTTCTCAGTTACAGCGGGGAGCTACACTTTTGTCTTCACTCTAAATGACTCCCCCTATTATACTTATAATCTTTGTTTTCACCCTTCAGTTAATTTTGTTGAAGCTGGTTTGGTTTCAGTTAGAAAACAATACATTTTCTGATGCTTGTTGACCACCTCAAACACTTTTTGAAAATGGAGGTACTATTTTATATACATTTAAAATCTGGCAATACCAAAGAATTTAAGTTGTTCTTCATGCAGTTTCTGCCTGTGAGAAAGATACATCCAGTTTTACAACATGATTATTGGCCTGTTAATGTAAATAAGTGGTGAAGGAGTTGAGAGAATACATTTTTGAAGCTGTCTAGTAACTTCTATTACCCATAGCTATAGTTTAATTATTCATGTCACTATTATGGCTAATTTTAATAGCTATTATAGAGCTATAATATTCATTATCAGGTTTTCAAGCACATTAGGTGTCTTAGAATGTTTTTAAATGTATCACAGCAGTTTTATATTATTGCTATACTTTAACAGAAAACATCAAGTGCAGAGATGATTTGTGACATTGTTAAGTTGTGTGCATGCAAGAGTAAAACAAGGCCAAGCTGGCCAAAATTGCTTTCCAGTGAACAGGAATTAGTAAGGCAAGCAAAGGTATTGAAGACCTGTCCATTTCTTAAAGGAAATTTTGTGATATGAGTATTTAATAGTCACAAGGAAAAAGATCTCTTGTAGCTTAAAGTGCTTTGTTTTCTGATAACCTGAAGTCATTTTGATTCTATCTGTTTTAACTGTTGAACCCAACAGTTAGAAAGAGAGCTGATAAATTATTTGTTGTTGCTGATTGACTCCAATATAAGGTGGTTAAAGTATTTTAAATGCATACAAAAGATGATCCATGGTAGCAGAGGGGTTATTATGTCAACAGAGTGTAAAGGGAGCAAGGCAAACAATGAAATGCCACTAAAAACATAAACTTTGCAAACCAATGCAAAGAAGTAGCAGAGTCAGAGAGCAGAGCCCTACACTAGCATAATTTACTTAAATCCAGAATAGAATTATCCTTGGGAAAATTGGGTAAAGCTACCCTGCTGTAAGTTTCATATGTTCAGAGCTATCCCAGTATAGCCATTTGCTAAAAGAAAACAGCTGGTACTTGTTCCCATGCCACTTATTAGCAAGGCACTACAATAACTCCTACTGGGGACAGCTGTACTGAAATACCTGGTCTGCTTTAGATACAGATGTCAGTTACACAAAACTGATAGAAATTAAAAGAGAGGAGCAAGGTTTATTGTGGATGATAACTTTTATTGGACCAACTGCATGGTTAGGATAGGCTTAGACAAGATTTTGAATGTGCAACATTCTTCCAGCTAAGGGAAGAAGTGGGCACAGCTATGAAAAAAAATTAATATGAAGGGCTGTGCAATGGGAGAAGAGAGAAATTCCCAGGAGTAGCAAACTAACAACTATGAGAAGAAAAGAAACCTTGGTTAGTGGGAGATCAAAACTTTTCAAAATGAAAGAGGGGCATTAACACCTGTACTATTAAGAAAGATTTTTATGTATCAGGTAGATTACAGTATTTCAAAAAGTCAGTATGAGTTTCCATTGGACAGCCTTGACCTAGTATACAGTGATCATAGACTTAGTGTAACAGGAGCTACTGTGTTGTAACTCTCACAAATATATTGAGACTAACTTCTTAATTTTGGCCTCTGTTGTAGAGGACTTGAAAAAAGTTCTAGCATTCGTGCCATTTTTGGAAAGCAAACTGAAACGGAGAGTTATATGTTGCATGCACTCTGGTGCATGATGCACTAAACTATAAAGCTGAAAGCCCTGAGCCCAACATCTAAGAAAGAACTTATATGCATAAGGTAGGATTTATGTCATTTGAGGGTTCAAAATCTAAAATTGTAGCCCCCAGAAAACCCACCTGGCCTCTACTTAACCTTGGCACCTAACTCTTGGGGTACCTCCCTGTTGACCTTAAAGGCTAGGTACAGACATTCAAATGGCCCAAGGAAGGCTCAGTCTAAATTATGTGGTTTTCTAAAGGTGGCCTAAGTTAGATCAGATAGATAGAGCACATGTTTGCCCTTTGGTGAGGGGTGCACACAGACTGCCAGCACTGGCCTAGACCAGCAGGTAGGGGTCACTCCTTCATGCCTCCCAGCATGCCCATTGGGCTCCCTATCTCCTGGTGACTGCCAGGTGCAGCCAAGCACACTCTCTACCCAAGATTGGCTGCCAGGCATGGGCAAACATGCCTCCAACCTCCTGACATGATACCATGGACCTTTCCCAATGCCCAGCCCTGGTCTTTCAGAAAACCACCAGATCAAGTGCCCTTCATCATGACTTGCTTGTGTCTCTGCACTCCTGCCTGCCTGCACCCTTCCATATCATCCCAGTGCCCAAGAAGAGACACCCAGGAGCTATGGTGTGTCCTGCTTGTCACCCTGTGCAACTCTTGCCAGAGTCTGTGGGACATCACATGTGCCCATCTGTACATGACCTGGCAGCTGGTTGCCATGCTACACATGTGCCAGACATCCCAAACAGGGCTACCTAGCACATCCTGCACCCATCAAGTGGGGCCTGCTGGGCGTGCAGAACAGCTAAGCACGGGCTGAGTACTAACACACCTCTTTTGCAGCCCCTGCAAGGGATGGTTAGCAGGGGCTGCAAAGGAGGCTGGGATTCTGGAGGACAGCAGTTTAACATGAACTGATAGGGGATCTGCTACCAAAGTTTGATGTAATGGTCTAACCTAAATCTATCAGATTTGAGTGCATATTGAACCAAGTGTACCTGGTTCAGCCATTTTTAGACCAGTGTATGTGCACTGAGCTTCTGTAGAGTTATGGGTTTAAATTGATTTCTGATCACTTAGACCATTTTATGTGTAATATCTGTATCTGTGTATCTGTATCAGGCCAAATGTTTTCTAGGTGCATAGACTTCTTTTTCTGGGCATATCCAGAAGTGCCCGGTCTGAGCAGCCCAGTGTGTGTTTATATTTCAACTTAATTATGATCCAGAAATTAGTATTTTTCCGTGAGGGGCCTGAACTGGTAGACATGCTCTGAAAGTATTTAACATATCCAACAAGATCAGGATCCCAACAAAATATATTTGTGGCTGCATTCTTTAAAATTCAGACAGAGGAAAATAAAGCAGAACTCATCTTTTATGCAATAACATAATGGTTAGAGCCCTCCTCCAGAAAGTGGGAAATCTTGGTTCAGTTCTCTTCTCAGTCTCAGGGGGTTCAAACCCACATCTCCTCTTGCTTTGGAGATTGCCTCAACAGGGCTATAGAGACTATTTGGATGGGAGCACTCTCCACTCCTGCTGATGGTATACCACCATGCAAAAAGAAATGCAGGGTTCAGTGGGCTAGAGAGTGCACTAAGTGGGGCATGTATCTGTAGCCTAGAAGTTAGGGCAGTTACCAGAGACAGAGGAGTCCTGGGTTCCACTTCCTGTTCCCACAGGTTTTCATGCATTTTTTATTAAAGCAGATATTGAGATATTGTTTAAAATTGATCAGAGCCTAGGGGTGACAAAGTGATACTGTCTTGAATTCTGTGCTGCATGGTGGCATAACTTCAACACCCTGTGTTGTCCCAGATTGTAAGCTCTTTGGGATAGGGACTTTCTCAGTGTGTGTCTGTATATTGCCACATATTGCAATGAGAACCAAGTCTTCTTTAAGAAGCTGAAGTGCAACTAACAATTTAGGTGCCCTGGAAAAAGATGCTGTCAAGAAAGGAAGGGGCATGTGCGGTAGTGTAAAGTGCACTGAGTGCCAGAGAGCAGAAGTGCACAGTCCTGTGGGATACCGCTGACATACCTTTAAATCAGCACCCAGGAAAGGTGCCCTGATTGTTACTACTAAGAGTAAACCTGCAGCTGGTATCAAAGTCATCTTCTTCACTATAAATTTGTAAGAATTGGAAAGGCTGTACTTGGTGTAAGCAGGAAGAATTAAAAAATCAGAAGACAAACTGGAAACCCCAATTTAATCCTTTTACAGAAATATAATTGGGCAAATCATGTAATTTTTAAACTTTGGAAGATTGGCAATATTGTCTATTGGCATTTCCTAGTGATCCCTGACATTGGCATTGGCTCTTAATGATTCTTGATTCTTTTTCAAATGATAGAAGCCATTAGGTCCATAGACTGCACGCTAGTGTAAAATAAGTGTCCTACCAGAGGGAACAATGGGAAGCAATATGTAAAATAAATGTCTAGGATCCTTTATTGTACCTTGTAGGAATTCTTGTTGTCTGTAGTTTCACTCACTTTGGTGCAAATTTTCATGCTAACAATGCTTGGCTGGTTTATTTTTTTTTAAGGCGCCTTAAAACATTATTTGAAAAAGTTATTACTCATGCACAGCAGTCAATTTTTAATAACTTCATGTTGTATTTATGCCCTTATTTTAAAAGACACACACAGAATGTCTGGTCCACATTATGGGCTAATGGTCTGCAAAAGTTCTTATGCAGTTGTTTTTGAATTAAGTAGGTACTAAATAAAAGTCCTGTTTCTATTAATCCAAACCATTAAAAAAGAAATAAAAACATCCATTCTTTGGATGAAACATTTAGTGTTTAATTTTAGCCTGGGGCCAGTTTGCATAGAAAAATTAGAACCCCCTGAAGCAGTGGCTTAGTATGTAAAAAGTGTCAAAATTTAACTACAGTAAAGTTAGAGTCCATTATAGTACTGTAAGTATAGTTTGGTCACACAGAATTTAATTTCTACTCAAAATATTCTGCAAAATCTCTTAAATGTGTTTAAAGTTATCTGGAATTTGCTGTAAAAGGCACATGAAAGACATTTTCCTTGGCACAATAAAGCATAGACAGAGAACAGTAAAACAGCCTGAGAAAATTGCTGTATACCTCTCCCTTTCATTTGCATAAATTTGATAATAGATTTAAGTGTTTGGAAATGAAGAAGCTGGAAGCATGTAGATACCACTCAGATTGGTTATTAAAAGATTAGAGGATCTTAAAATTGTTAGGATATCAGGATCAGACAATCTACACATAGAAAAACCAAAGGAAGTAAGAAAAGAAATTGGAGCACCTTTATGAAAAATTTAGATTCTTGAAGACTGGTGTATATGATGGCATTATTTTAAGTATGGTCTGGGGACATGTTGGGAAAGAACATAACTTTTGGCATATGCTGTAGAGAATGTTCTAGATAATATTTTAAAGACTTAAATGAAAGGTACACTGGGAGAAGTATTGCCTGATTAAGGAAAGCAAATCTAATTTTAGGAGAAAAAAGTCCTCATGTCAGACAAATGTACCAGAATCCTTTATCATTATTTCTGCCAGGATAGACAAAGCAATACAACAGACATCCTATACTTAAATTTTCAGAAATCGTTTGACAAGGTTCCCTAGGAGAGGTTAATGCTAAGATGTAGAGCCACAGAATAAGTGGAAAGTTGGTTTAATGGATTTAAAATTGGCTAAAAAACATAAAACAAAGAATAGCACACTAGTAATCAGTGGACCCTTTACCAAATAGAGAGGTTACTGGTTAGATATTGCAGAGATGATTCTAGGTCCATGGGTATTTATATAAAAAATTATAGGGTACATATGTATTACTGAAAGCAAGTTTTCAAATTTTGCTGATTGCACTAAATTGTTGAGTATGACAATTAATGCCAACAATGCTTTTCAAATTCCATAGAGGTAAGATCATTTTCTTATTGGTGTTTAAAAATATTATGAAGGCTGTCCTATGCACATCAAAATTAGAACAATGAATGCCAGTGCAAAAAATACACAGGAAGTATATTAACTTCAGTAGGAAATGCGTTGCATATCATGTCTTCTTGGATGATCAGGCCATTGAAGTTTGAGAATTGTTCAGCTGAAAAGAAGCATTACAGACAGAACATTTGAAACATGTGATCATTTTCAGATAAAGTTCATTATATTTATGTCACCTTAGTATAACAGCCTTTAAGAATTGTTCTTTTCAAAGGAAGCTGAGAAAAATACACATTTTTTTGGTTTGGTACCTGACCAAAAATATTGCAAAAACCCTCTGGTCACTCTGAATCAAAATATATCATTTTGGGCCATCTTAGAATGCTTAATTTGATCCAAATAGAAGTATTTTGTTTCACTTGTAGGTCATTGAACCTATTTGTTTAACTTGTAACTGAGGCAAATTTTTAAATGTTATAAAGTCATTTGGAAGCATAATGTCCAAAAGTTTCATTTGGAAAATGTTCAAGCAGCTCCAAATCAAAAACATTTCATTTTGAAAAATGTTCATGCAATGTTGTGATACTTTCAGAATTCTTCTTCCTGGTTTGGTGGTACTGCTCCCCAAAAGTAGTCACCAAATTCAACCTGAATTCATTAATAGTTTCAGTCCATCTGAAAGGGCTCAATTTTAGTATTTTTTACGTTCATTAAAAAGAAAATAAATAATCCAACTCTACTCTGGGGAAACATTTCACCTCAAAAAAGAAGACGCATCAAGAGATAGATCAACATTGAGAAACTTGGACACCAAAGAGTTTTAAATTCAATTTTTTTCTGCAAAGAGGGATCTAAGAAAAAATAATCTCTGAGATAAACTGCCTTGCTTTGAAGTACTGGTTGAACCACTTCATGGCTGCTGCATGTCTTAGTGAAGGGCATATCATATACTCACTCATTATAGTCATATGCATTTTGATTCAAAATCCCACTCCTCTGCTTTTAATTTAGATAACATTGTAGGTTTGAAGAACATCTAAAATGCCTGGGGATTCCTAAACAAACCTTTATTTCAATCACCCTCAAGGATATACTGAAAAAGAGGTGTATCTGAAAGAAATTATAAATTAAGAGAACCAATTCACAAAAGTGCCTAGGGACAATTCTGGTGTATGGTTATTGATAACCTAGAGAAAATATAAAAGTGGGTTTTTTTCAACTTTTTTAGACTCCCCTTCCCCTCACCCCCGCCCCCTGCCTCCAGCCTCCAATACGTCCATCCTGCCAACTGTTCTCTGAAAAGAACACAAAAGTTAATTCCTGGAACAAATTGTTTCTACAAATCATTTATACAAAATCTACATTTTAACCTTGAATACAGCAAATACACTAAAAACAACCTGTCATTTTGCCAGCTTGCCTTCAACAATGGCAGAGAACCAAAACCAAGATATACAGAGGAGACAAGCATAAAGGTTTAGGAATATTTCCTTAACTGATAAGGTAGGAATGAAAAATGAGATTAGGAACACACTTGAAACAGAGACTTGGAGAAGGATATATTTCCTACATAAGCTTTTCCAGGGAAAAGATTGAAAGAAGTGTCTTGGATATATGTAGAAACTGTCCTGTTCAGGTGAATACCTAAGTTGGTTTCAGTGGGACAACTCAAAACGAGTAACAGTAAGTGAGTAAGAATGAAAGGAATACTAGAAAAATAGGGTACAAATAGACCTCTAGAGCCCTCTGCTCAAAATGACAAGATCCCTGTCTAAACCATCCTAGCTAAGTGTTTGTCCAACTGCACTTAAAAGCACTGCGTGATAGAGATGCCACAACCTCCCTCAGTAATCTTTACAGTGTTTAATCATTGGATCGCTAGAAAGTTTTTCCCAGTATCTAACTTAAACCTCCCCTGTTGCGTTCCAAGACAATTACTTCCTATTCTATAGACTCAGAACAGTTGATTGCCATCTTCTTTCTAAGAGTGCTTTTTATACTTGAAGACTGTTATCAAATCCACCTCAGTCTTTTTTCCTCCAGAAAAAACAACCCCACTTCTTCCAATCTATCCTTGAATGGTTTGTTGAATTCCCGTTTTTGAAGTGGGATGACCAAATCTGGGCACAGTTCCCCAGGTGAAGCCTCAGCAGTGCTGAATAGACTGGAAGTCATTTTCTGTGACTTGCACATGACACTCTTGTTAATATACCCCAGTATGTTGTTACCTTTTTTTTTTTAAACAACAACACATTGCTGATTCATATTCAGCTTGTGTTTCACTATAACTCCCAGGTCTTTTTCTACAGTACTCCAATCTAGCCAGCCACTTCCCTGTTTATATTTGTACCTTTCCTCCCGTATATTTAGTACTTTACACCTGGCTTACATTAGATTCCCATCTGCGTTCAGTAAGGATCTACACTTTCCTAAGCCTTCCTCTAACTTCAGACATACACAGACAGCAGCGTAGCATTGCAGCCAGGTACCCAGGATACAGGGAGAAGTGGAGACTTCTGGTTGTCTCTGTGATTGTAATTATTATAGTGTGGCTGCCAGTAGCAGTCACATCTTTTTGCTCCCCCCCACCCAAGTCCGCACCCAGGGTGGCTGCACCATTTGTCCATCCCTAGTTATATTACTGCTTATAGAAAGCTTTTTGTGTTGCTTCTTATGTCCCTTGCTAGTTGTATCTCATTTTGTTCCCCAGCCCTCCTGATTTTCTCTCTACATACTTAGAAATATGGGGTGAAGTCAGAAGTGACAATTTTTCATCGCATCTGGCCACAGAAAGCTGTTTATTTCACCCCCTGCTCACTTTCCCAGCCCCCACCTCCATGGTTGTCCCACCCAGCCCCAGCACCCGGTTCTTTTTTTTTTTTTTTAAAGCCCTGCACTCACCAGTTCCTGCCAAGTGGGAGTGGGGGGGATGATCCCCACTGCCCTGCACTGCCCCACACTAGGTGGAGGGCTCTGCCACGAACCCCCAGAAGGCCTGAAGGCCACTGCAGCACCCAGTGAGTGCGGGCCTTTTTTTTTTTTAAGAGCTCCCCCACACAGCACAGGGCAGTGGGGGCCAGCAGGGATCACTCCCCCACCTGGCAGGAGCTGGTGAGTGCAGGGCTTTTTTAAAACAAAGAAGAAACAGGAGCTGGGCTAGGTGGGGCAGCCATGGGGGGCACTCATGGGGGCTAGAACAGCAGGCAGGGGATGGGGCTTGAAAAACAAAGAAGAAACAGGAGCTGGGCTAGGTGGGGCAGCCATGGGGGGCACTCATGGGGGCTAGAACAGCAGGCAGGGGATGGGGCTTGA
>NW_005841987.1:113925-117631 GCF_000455745.1 Alligator sinensis
CCAGCATGGTCCTGCTGGGACTGCCTGAATCTCTGAAACTCTCCAAATCCTTTCCTAATCAATTCTGAGAGCTTTCAATCAATTTGGACCTTTTTATTGGTCTCCTGATTCAATTCATATTTGGAGATTCAGCTGCCAAATCAGGCCGAATCTCCTCTAAATTGAATCAGCACCCAAAGCTTCGCACAGCCCTACTGCTCAGTCATTTAGTACTTGCATACAGAAGTACTGTAAATGACTGTGCAGTAACTGGCATTAATGCACAATAGCATCCCAGCAAGGTTTCTTGGTGACACTGATGGTAAAGTAGCTTGTTACTACTGTACAGTAGCATTGCATGCTTCGTGCTGCATGATGCTCTTGTGCAGTGTAATAAGACACTGCACAGTCAGCATCTCATGTAGATGCAACCTGAGCCAGTTGGCAGATCGATGCCTCCATCTCCCACAGAAGAGAATTACCAATCACCACCATCCTCTTTCTTTTGGGAGTGGTGACTTCAAACATCCCAAACTTTGGGGTATGTACTTTCTTCTCTTTCACCGATGGATTAGGCTCCTTCTCTCTTGATATACATATTTGTTACTGTGATTCCTGAGGGTTCAGGAATAGATTACAATCTGCTGCTGGAGGTGTCTGGCCACTATCTATTACCTTCTTGAGCATTCAGTTCTTCTTTATCTCCTGATGCTTTTTATTTGTGGTTTTCTTTGATGACTTTGGAGGTGGTCTTACACATTGTGTCAATGAAGCTCTCATGTTTGCAGATGCCTCTCAGCCTGCCATCTCCTTCTGCAGCAATGTCACATGAAGAAATCCATCAGCACGTATCTCTCACACTGGGACCATTTCATAGATTCATAGATTGTAGAGTTGGAAGGGACCACAATGGATCATTGTGTCCGACCCCCTGCCCCTGGCAGGAAAGAGGACCGAGGTCAGATGACCCCAGCCAGGTGACTATCTAGCCTCCTCTTGAAGACCTCCAAGCTAGGTGATAGCACCACCTCTCTTGGAAACCCATTCCAGATCCTGGCCACCCTTACTGTGAAAAATTTCTTCCTAATATCTAACCTAAATCCACTCTCAACTAGTTTATACCCGTTATTCCTAGTCACTCCCTGAGGTGCCTTAGTAAACAGTGCTTCCCCTATTCCCTGTTGACCTCCCCTAATAAATTTATAGGTGGCCACAAGATCTCCCCTCAGCCGTCTCTTGTGAAGGCTGAAGAGATTCAGCTCTCTCAACCTCCCCCTGTAGGGTCTATCACGAAGGCCACTAATCACGCGAGTGGCCCTCCTCTGGACCCTCTCCAGATTCTCCGTGTCCCTCTTGAAGTGTGGCACCCAAAACTGGACACAGTACTCCAACTGCAGCTTGGCCAGTGCTGCATAGAGGGGGAGCATCACCTCCTTTGTTCTATTAGTCATGCACCTGCTAGCGCACAACAAGGTGTGATTGGCCTTGTTGATGGCCTCGTTACACTGCCGGCTCATGTTCATCTTGGAGTCAATTATGACTCCAAGATCCCTTTCTGCCACTGAGCTGCTGAGAAGGACACTCCCCAACCTATAGGTGTGCTGGGGGTTCCTCCTTCCCAGGTGGAGTACCTTACATTTATCTTTATTAAATTGCATCCTATTTCTCTCTGCCCATTGATCCAACCTGTCCAGGTCAGCTTGAACCTGCTCCCTGCCCTCCGGTGTACTAACTTTGCCCCATAACTTTGTATCATCAGTGAACTTGGAAAGGGTGCTCTCCACGCCCTCGTCCAAATCACTGATGAAGATATTAAATAATATCAGTCTGAGGACCGAACCCTGTAGGACCCCACTGTCCACCTCCCTCCCAGAGGCATTCCTCACAAAATTGGACCAGTACATCTGGTCAAAGGCTCCATCTGAGGGTCAGAAGCCCCATCTGGTTAGAGTTTGCACTGATAATGATTTTGCCATAATGCTATTGTTCAACCATTATAGTGCCTCTTCTTTTGGTACCCCTTTAGGCAAAAGAATCCTTTTTTCTTTACACTTCTGACAATTTGGATTTAACATAAAGAAAACAGGTATTTACTCCCTTCTAGAATTAGATCAATTCTATAAGGCACATTTCAGAGCAACATACAAAAAGTTTGGACCAATAATATGCTATTTGCTGTACTTGTATGTTTTTGCTAAGATTTGATGGTAAGCAAAATAGGCCAGGTCATGTTGATACTTCTTAGTGCACTTGGAAGTCATTTTGGATAATTAAAACATTTGAAATCATGTAACTGTAAACTACAGCATTGTGGGAAGCAGATGGTTCACAATCAAAAACAAAAGGAGGTAAAAGGTAAGAATTACCATAATTAATGTTAAATAAAAGCACCAGGTAACAGGGAAACTGAGTATAAATCCTTAGTAGCACATGGAAGCATCTTATCCCAAAGCAACAAACATAAATTCCTAGGACAGAATTTAGTTGATTCTCAACAAAAAAATAAATGAAATGCCTCATAATAACTTTGAAAATACATAGAGTTATATTAATTGGTCTATGAACATTGTGTTTGTCCTAAGATTCTAGCATAGTGGTTCTCAACCTTTTTGAACACAGGGCACACCTCATTGGACTTGAGGCATCCCTCCATAACTTTTGTGATTTGAGTGGCACCCAATTTCAAAAACTAATGTATACATTATAATGCTTACTTCCTTTCCTTACACACTGCTTATCTCCTCAGAGCTCTTGACACCTCTTTAAGGATCTTGTGGTTCTCCCAGGTGCCATAGCACCCTTGTTGAGAATTACTGTTGTGGGCAAGCTGCATTATCTAGAGTTATTACAAATGTCAATGGGAATTTCACACATAAAGATGTTAGAATTTGGTCTGATTTTTAGGTAAAAAAATCTATGAATATAGGGATTATTTCACGCATCTAGTTTATTATTTGTTCACTTTAGGGCAACTTTGGGCTTCACAATCATGGGATTAAGTCCTTTGATAGACTTTAGTAGAAGGAACTTCACCGTCCAAATGACTACTAACACTTGGCATTAAAAGTGTGCCATTCCCTTGATGGGTCGACATTGAGGATGTTGATCTAATTCTAGAAGGTAGTAAATACCTGTTTTCTTTATGTTAAATCCAAATTGTCAGCAGTGTCAACCTGATTGCCTTTTACGATCAGGTCACAAAAGCATTGGATGCAGGTGTCGCCGTGGATGTAGTCTTTCTGGACTTCAGCAAGGCCTTTGACACTGTCGACTACCCCATCCTCATTAAAAAACTAGGTGACTGTGGCATCGATGCCTACACAGTCAGATGGATTGCAAATTGGCTGAAGGGTCATAGTCAGAGGGTGGTGATGGATGGGTCATATTTGACCTGGGGGGAAGTGGGCAGCGGAGTTCCCCAGGGCTCAGTCCTTGGGCCTGCAATGTTCAATTTCTTTATCAGCGATTTGGATGACGGGGTGAAAAGCAACCTGTTCAAGTTTGCTGATGATACCAAAATTTGAGGTGAGGTGGGAACGCTAGTAGGGAGGGAAAGACTGCAGCAAGACCTGGATAGGTTGCAGGGGTGGGCTAACAAAAACAGGATGCGTTTCAATACTGACAAGTGCAGGGTGCTGCACTTGGGCAGTAGTAACCAGCAGCACACTTATAAGATGGGAAACTCCCTTCTTGAGAGCACGGAGGCAGAAAGGGATCTTGGAGTCAT
>NW_005841987.1:117678-130178 GCF_000455745.1 Alligator sinensis
AGGGTCCAGAGGAGGGCCACCTGCATGATCCGGGGACAGCAGGGCAGACCCTACAATGAGAGGCTACGGGACCTGAACCTGTTCAGCCTTCACAAGAGAAGGCTGAGGGGGGACCTTGTGACCATCTATAAACTCACTAGGGGGGGGACCAGAAGGGTTTGGGGGAGACCTTGTTTCCCCTAGCGCCCCCTGGGATAACAAGGAATAACGGCCACAAGTTGTTGGAGAGTAGGTTTAGATTAGACATTCGTAGGAACTACTTCAGAGTCAGGGCGGCTAGGATCTGGAACCGACTTCCAAGGGAAGTGGTGCTGGCTCCTACCCTGGGAGTCTTTAAGAAGCGGCTCAATGCCTACCTGGCTGGGGTCATTTGAGCCCAGTTTTCCTCCTGCCCAGGCAGGGAGTCAGACCTGAAGATCTACAAGGTCCCTTCTGACCCGACTTCTATGATTCTATGATTCTATGAAAAGGCTATGGCTGCACCTTTAATCCCCAGGAATGACAAGAGGGCAGTCATGGGCTGGAGGTGCCATAAAAATAGATTCATTTGTCATATGTTACTACACTAGAAGGTGATCCTTCTGTGTATGTCCCTGCCCTCCTTAGAGCTATTGTGGCAGTGGACTATTATAAAAACAACCATAACATAATTAGCAAATCTAGGACATAGTTATTACAATGTTAGACAGAACACTTAGATTGGTGGATGACAACTCCATTTCACAGCAACTTGCAAGATTTCAAAATTTGATATTGTATTGCACTGGAACAAAAACAGCACCTTCCAAAAGTTTTAGCAAAACAGAATTGTGTTGAAACATTCATTTTCAGATTGAAAAGGTCTGTCTCTCTTTCTCAAGTCCAAGCCTTCTAGTCTGGCCTGTCAAAACTTTCAAGACATGCATTTTTTGAAATCTTTCTGTGGTGATGAAACAGCATATTTTGATGAAAAAATGTTTTGTCAAAAAGTTTTGATCAGCTCAAATCGCAATACTAAACATTCAGAGCTTCAATCTAGCTGTCATCACACACTGTGAATACGGTATCCCCCTCCACTTACACATTGAAAAATATAAAAGGAAAAGACACTGAGAGTCTGTTTCTCTTTTTTATAAACTGTCCTGAGGAATGCCAGAATTATCATATCACACTTCAAGTATACAAATAATAATGTTAGTCAGAATATTAATTCCTAAAACAATTTAAATGCTATTCGGAGTACAGGCCTTCTATACAATATACTTCATTTAACAACCATTAATACATTTCCAATCTCAAATCTGGTAATGACATTTTTATTCATTGTCTGAACTGATTTCACGTTATCCGCAGACCTGTTCTAATCATATGGAGTGTAATATGCAAAGTGCACTCATCAGATATTTTTTAACTTTAGCCACTACACAATTTACAGTGCCGGAAGAACAGAAATTGTAATGTTTTTCCCCCTTGCCAGATAACAAGGAAGAAAAAAGAAAAGCGGACTGATTTTGTTTTGGGGGAAAAGAGTTCATTTCTTATATCTAAACTAAAACAGTCCCTTAATTATGTCACAGTAGTTTGATTAGAGACAACACTCCACAAAATCTATACCTCTTGTTTGGCAATACATCAAACTAAGGCAAAATGTCAACACAATATTAAACAGTTTCTCCTCTCTGAGGGTCTGATCCTACTGCGCACCCTCAATCCCCACTGGGTACAATGCTAAGATCCATAATCAGCCTTTGCTCTGGAAAACTCCAATTGGCTTCAGTGAGTGATTAGCCTGAGTAAAGACTGCAGGGTTCTGTGCATTGTTATTAATTAACAATTTGTGAATAGACAAAAAAGGCAAAATTTGTTGAATAAATTATTCACTATGGATTATTCACCCAGCCTGGCTGACTGACTAGGCCTTGCTACAGTACCGGGAAGCGGTAGCCATTTTACAAATAGGGAAGCTGAAGCATTCTGTACTTAAGTTAAAACTTCTCCAGGGGTTCAAAGGAATAAGTGACAGGGCCAGTCACAGAAACTAGAGCTCTTTATTCCCAGTGCTCTATTTTAACTACTTGACTACATGTTTTTGTTCTAGCAGTCTTCTTTTCCTAGAAATACACACTGTTTCAGAAAAGCACCTTGTGCTAGCTGCATACACAGGGAAAATGGAAAGGGCTTTTTCGCCATGTGACATGACCCAAAATTATCAGAAATAGTAAAGAATGTCACTAGCTCTACCTCAGAGGCTGGGGAGGGGGGTTTGGGTCAGATTGCTGTCTCTGATATAGCACAGGCAGGATGCCTCTAGTTCAGTCGGATCACCCTTCAGTGTCACTCCCACTCCCCAGTTTAGGGGCATACTGCACACACTTGCATAATTCAGAGCAGTCCAGAGCACGCTCTAAATTATACTGGGAAACACAGAAATCAAGCTAGAATTTAGAAGCTGCAAATGGCTCATTACACTCCATCTCTCACTTCAGCTTTACTCAGAACTGTTAAACTTATACTCTGGATCTATCTCGATGTCTATTGTAGCTGATGGGCCCTTTGGCTTCAATAGGCTTTTGATGAAGCCTATTGATTTTATTAAAAGGGGGTGGGGGGGCAGTACTGTATTTGCATGCTTTAATAAGTTGGTATCATAAGAGTTAAAATCCTGAACTGAAATCATCAGGATGATACTATTTGGCATTAATAGATACTTCTATAGCATTATTCATAAAGTGTAAAGAGATTTTCTATCTCATTTTGCTAATGTTCCAGGAAAGTCCTTGAGTTGAATACATTAGTCCATTATTTCAGAAAAAAATGGCATGTGGTTATTATTTTAGTGGAAAACATTACAGAATAATCCTTACATTAAGCAAGCTTTCCTCATTATTCTAGATACCTATTAAGTTATATCCAGTGGTACAATAAGATATCATAGGAGAGAAAAACTAGTTCCTTTTTAACTGTTTTTTTTCCTTTTCCTTGTTAGCCTTTTTGCAAAAATCCAATAGAATTTAATACAAGTTAAATCAATAGCGTTCTAGAGGGATTACTTTTAGTGCATATAGAACTTAGTATAAAGATCATTTTCCTTTCAATAAGGCTTGAATAAGTTTCTATAGTAGGGATAGACATTTCTATTTAATTTCATAGGCTTCAAAAAAAAGAAGAAGAAAGAAAGCTACCATAATTGTTTTTAGTATCATTTATAATTAAATTCTATAGGATTTTCCCAGAAGCATTTGTTAACCATTGATAAAATATATTGGAACGTGCTGCACTAATGTATGGGTTAAGTAAAGTCTGATTAGGAAGGTTCAGGTTTTCTGTTATTCTCTAGCAGATCCCTTAATCCCTGTTTCAGTCCATAACATTTTACAGGTACTATGATCTGTGCCATCTGCATAAGGATTTCATTTTTTTTTTGCCTCTCAAAGATGAATAGGTACCACCATATGGTACAATGGGCTGCTCAAACTTTGCAACACTTAAGGCTTCATTGGCAACTTTCCAGAAGCTTGAGGGTCACACTGAATTTGCATAAATTTACATACATTCTTTATTGTAAATAAATGCACACAATTATAATGGCTGATTGGACTGTATCACCTTTGATAGATGGCTAGACATTATTTCTTGTTTGAGTTTCGCAGCAGTAAAAACATACAGTTGATCAGTTTTCAACTCACCCCACAATCATTATTATATGTTGAGCACCGTCATTATGTATTTTTAAGACTTATTGCTTCAAAAAACACAGACGAAAGCCATGTTCCTAGCCTGAAAAGCTTACAACCTAAATAGACGTAGAAAAGTTGAGGAACATGTAATATGCCAGAGGATTTGAGTTACAATTTCAAAGGGGCCTAGATATAATCTTTCTTTACAAAAGTTGCACATTTACTGTGTAGAGTGTTTTGTTTTTTTTTTACTGGTTTGTGCAAGAGACACAAAAATGGGTTTACCTGTATGGGTATTGTCACAACCCAAGGGTGTGATTTTGTGTGTGCGTGCTTCGGCACTGCTAAATTATTTCCCACCACAAGGAGCTTTCTTTGCAGGGTGCATTTCTCAGTTGCAGAGAGAAAACCCCGGTGCAAAGGAGTTCCCGCCACCCGCATGCAAATTTGTGTCCCACTATTGGCCAGTTCTAAATTATTCCCACGTGGCGGCTAGCGATTGGCTTGCTAGCCGTATAAGAGGCTTGAGCGGTTTCCGCCCAAGTTGGAGGACTCCACAACCATCTCGTGGAGGAGGAGGACTTCACGTCTCATGAAGAACTCTAAGCCCTGCAGAGCCTAACGGACCCAGCGTGTGCCTTAAGAAGGCTATAGGGGTCTGATCAACCTCTGGCCTCTCCCCGTCGCCGAGCGCGATCCCTCGACGAACCCCTTCCCTGCACGCTTGTTCCACGGAGCCTAGCAAGCTTCATGTGTGTGTGCATCCAGAGCTCTGTCCGAGTTATTTCAAGAGGCTCGAGTTTTCTGGCGTGCCAGGGCTGCTGGCCACAGCCCGCCGCGCGCCCCCGAAGGCCTCAGACCGCTCCCAGCCCGCACAGGTATATATGTAACTAAGGCCCCTGCTACACTTTACATATATTACACAATTATTTTGTTAATCAGGCAATAAATTTAGACCTGCTATGCATACAAAGTTATCACACGATAAAAATGACTATCCGGCTATAAAAATAACCAACCATCTATAAAGTTAGTGCTTGAAAATGTGTAACAACTCTACAGCTGATTTCAAATCAACTTTAATTTGAATGCGTAGCATGGCTCTAATATATACACCTTAACATGAGGGAGGAAACAGGAATAATAAACACATTATATGTGCAGGGCTCAGTTCTGGGGCCGGTGCTGTTCAACATCTTCATCAGTGAACTGGATGAGGGAGTGGGAAGCACCCTGTCCAAATTCATGGATGACACAAAAATATGGAGTGCAGCTAACACCCTGGAGGGGAGAAACCAGGTCCAGGCTGACCTAGACAGGTTGGGGAAATGAGCAGAGAGCAACAGGATGCAATTCAATAAGGACAAGTGCAAGGTGCTGCATCTAGGGAGAAAGAACTGCCATCATACCTATAGGCTGGTGGGCAACCTTCTCAGCACCACTGAGGCAGAAAGAGATCTTGGAGTCACTGTTGACTCCAGGATGAACATGATTCGTCAATGTGATGAAGTAGTCAGCAGAACCAATCGCACCTTGTCGTGCATCCATAGGTGCTTCACAAACAGGTCCAGGGAGGTGATTCTCTCTCTCTCTATGCAGCACTGGTCAGGCCACAGCTGGAGTACTGTGTCCAGTTCTGGATGCCACAGTTCAAGTGGGATGCGGACAACCTGGAGAGGGTCCAAAGAAGAGCCACTCATCTGATTAGAGGCCTGCAGGGAAGACCTTATGAGAAAAGGCTAAGGGACCTTAACCTCTTCAGCCTCCTCAAGAGAAGGCTGAGAGGGGACCTTGTGGCAGCATACAAATTCATAAGGGGAGAGCAACATGAAGTAAGCGGTGATCTGTTCACCAGTGCACCCCCTGGAACAACAAGAAACAATGGCCATAAGCTACTGGAGAGTAGGTTTAGACTGGACATTAGAAAAAAGTTCTTCATGGTCAGGGTTGCCAGGATCTGGAATGGGCTTCCAAGGGAGGTGGTGCTCGCCCCATCCTTGGGGGTCTTCAAGAGGAGACTGGACAGGCACCTGGCTGGATTCACATGATCCCAGGTTTGGTGATCCTTTTCTTGCCTGCCAGGGACAGGGGGTTGGACTAGATGGCCCACTGAGGTCCCTTCTGACCCTAGAATCTATGAATCTATGAATACTCCTGCCTCATCTGATTAGTGAATATACTTGATCAGACCAGCAGGTGTATCTCACCTGCAATCATGATAGGAAGAGTGAGAAAAATGAGAGATTGGCTGGTGTTCCCTCCATCCAAAATACATACAGATTATAGACATCATGCCTGTTTGGGAAGGGGGCAGGAGAGAAAGAGAGGTTTGTATGCTGCTATTATTATGGGTAGGAAAATGAGAATAGATTGACTTTCTACTCTCTCCTCTTCTTGTTTCTGAAGCCTTCGAGGCATGATACAGATTTGATAAAATTCCTTCATTGGAGACTCACCAAACTACTGTTTAGATCTAAATCTTTTGGACCCATTGTTCTAAGATTGGATATTTTGAACAGAACCTAGGTACTACTCCTGGGTTGTGATCTATATGCACACGCTCAGGGTACCGATTATGTCTAACATCTCCTCATGAGAGCTAAGATTTGTGGTTCAACTTCTTGATCCACAAACCCCTCCAGAGCCTACACACAGAGGTTTCCAATCATGTGGGCTTTATGGGATTACCACTTGATCCTTCAGGGGCAGGTATAGGACATAACACACATGCATACACAGATAGGCTTTGCTCGTGGCTGTTGAGCATTACTACTCTTTACATGAAATATAAAACACAAAAGAATACAGATCATTTAGAAAAATGACCATCCTAAGTAGAACAACTCATCTCCTCCCTTATACCTCCTCTGAGAGTTCTTGTCGTTTTATCTGATGTCACCTTGTCTTGAAGGACTCCTGTATTAACTACTGTCATTTTCAACTGATGAAAATGGCTTCCAGATCACAGTGCTGTGTATGAAACAGTTTGAATGAAAGGGAAAGGAAGAAGAAAAAGAAGACTTGGTCACCTCTTTACTAGCCCAGCTTGGAGTCACTGCTGGAAAAAAAAAGAGTGATAGGTTTGATGGTACAGTGTTTGTATATAAGCATATCAGGTATGTGATAACCATGTTTATCAGACACAGGACTTGCAAGAAGTGATTGGATTAACAAGATGCAGATAGCACACAAGGGGGTGTAGTATGGCCAGGGACTGATTGGCCACTCCAATGACCAGTACATGTGCAATTTCACAGAGGGGTCCATTCCTCCCTGTGAATGTGAGATTTAGAAGATAATAGGTGGATGCTATTAGCCTGGAAAAAGAAGAGGGTACCTTAAGTTTTCACAGACTGTGGCACCCTCCCTCATTTCTCTCAAGAGGTAAGCTGCAAAGATTCAGAGGGTAAATGTGAAGAGGGCCAGCACCAGATACTAGTTATTTGGCACAAAGAATTAACACTGCATTGGTAGTAAATAAATAACTGGTATTTAATATTTCATTTGAGGTGACTAATGTTCCTGCCCCATTAAAGTTAAAGACTTGTGTAAATTGTGGCCTTTCATCTGAGGATGTTTCATTCTTCTGCATATCCTAATCAATGCACTTGTTTTATGTTGTGATATATACATAGTTTCATAGCTTCATAGTAGCTAGGGTCAGGAGGGACCTGAACAGATCATCTAGCCTGACCCTCTGCCACAGGCAGGAATAAATGCTGGATTCACAAGACCCCAGACAGGTGATCATCCAACCTCCTCTTGAATTTGCCCAAGGTAGGGGTGAGGACCACTTCCCTGGGAAGTTGGTTCCAGATTTTGGCCCCCCTAACTGTAAAATATTGCCTTCTGATCTCTAACCTAAACCTATTCTCCATCAGCTTATGACCATTGTTCCTCGTCACCCCAGGTGGTGCTGGGGAGAAAAGGGCTCTGCCTCTGCCTATCTATGGCTTTGCTTACTGTGGGGTACAGGGATAGCACATAATATACAGGCATATCTTTCTTTAAGACAATCTAGTTCTTTGGGTTTCTCCTTATATCAAATTATTTTATTTTTCTAGGGATAGCCATTTAAATAGGGCAGAGATGGACACGTATAACCTTAAAGCAGCCATTTTGCAACTGACTCCTGCATGCCATACTTCCTTCTTTCCTTTTGGCAAGACATCTTTATTCCTGTGATGTTCATCTTTAGTTTTCTTTTCAGTTTCCTGAAGATGATTCTGTAATTGAGAATAGCACAATTAACTGGTGTGTTAATAACAATAGAGAGGAATTTGGCCAGCTAGCCATCTGACACACAAAGAAATTTAGAAACTCCCAAGCATATGGATTTTCAAAATAGAAGGCCGAGAAACAAAAAACAGAAAATAAGGAGAAGAGTTTTAAAACTTCAGTTTCAAATGAATCTAAATAAGCTTACTTTCTTTTCCAGGTTATGACTGTTTTCCCCAAACTTGTTCCTCTATTACCTTTTTCCCTGGAACTCCTAACAATGTACATAGTCTTTTATCCAGATCCCAAACCCGCCACACCCTCTTCTTAAGTTCATTGGGCATATTGGACCCTGCTATCAGTATTCTCCAGCTCACTGCTTTTGACAACTTACTGTACGGGGCAATTCTGCGTTTATACACTTGTTCAGGTTTTCATTCAAATGTACTTGTCTTTGGGTCTCTTGGCTCATATGTACCTTACATCACTGCTCGCTCTGATCACAACTGAGCTGGAACAGAGATTGCCTGACTTGGAAAGACTCTGAGTTGGAGTTTAGCAAAGGAAGAATTATTGAAGGGAAAGGTATTAGCCAGACTTTACACTTGGTGAAAGGTTTAGGTTCAGCTCATTTTGGATCAAATTCAGTAAAGCAACCCTTTGCATGAAACATTTCCTGCATAGGAAGGGACTTAACTACTTTTTCAAATTATTTCTCTATGAGGTTTTTGCTGAGATTGAGCTTGATTCTTGGTTCTTTAAGGCTAGTTCACTTTTAAATTTCTAAATACCGAAAGAAATATACAGGAATTTCAAAAACACTTTACCCCTTAAAGCTTATTTTATTTATTTTTTTACTTCCTAATACTTGACTAAAAATTTGTTTTGGCATATTTTATATTATCTTCTTAACTTGTATTGAAAAATATTAATATATTTATGATATAGTCTACTATTTATTTGATTTTTTTAAATGCTTCTAAAATATAGCTGGCAATTATAACTAACAAAATAGAACAACTAGAAGATATTACTATAGCTAGAATAATTATGATACTTGCTACCTATATTTGTCTCACAATATGATGCTCCCTGCAGCTGACCCATGGCAGGCTTTAATGCCTTTCATGCATTTTATAACATTCATCTAATGAAATATTTTATTGTGACAGTATTAATTTACTTGTGCTTCAATTGGCATCAGTTTCTTTGCAATGAAATATTTTCCGATATTGACCTACATATATTCTTGCTTTATATTTTCCCTTGACTAATCAGAATGGGCAAAGAGGTTGTTTTGAATCTCTTTGACTACTTTCTTTTCCCAATATGCTTTTATAAGAGCCAAGGAAGAAAAGGGGAGGAAATAAGAGAATGTTTTCCTTTACTTTCCTTTGGAAAATAGCTGCAATAATTGCAAAGAATCCCAATAACATTATTTCTTATATTAATTCAATTGGAACAATCATGCCACCTGCAGTCGTGACTCTGCATGCTATACATTGCTGAATGCAATCATTTCTATTTCCCAGTAAGGGTGAGTTCTAAAACAGCTACTGTGTTGGAAAAAAATATAATTATTCCCAAAACTAGGGGGGAAAGGGTTCCTTAACTACACAAAACTGAAACTGGCTTTTTCCTCAGATATACAGTCCACCTGACCCAAATCCAAAGTGTTCCCCAAAAGGAGATCAACAAAGCTGAAAGGGCTGTGACACATGTTTGTATTTCATACACTGCTTTTGTATTTTTATCATTCAGTGACTTTTTCAATGGCTCAGAGAACAATATATGAGGCCAAAACAAATGAGAGCTAGTTTCTTCAGGATATTTCTATTCTGGGATGGCAGAAATATTGTGAAAAAAATTAGATGTTATGTTATTTTGACCCCATAAATGGGTTCCCTAAGAATGAAAATAAAGGGGAGAAACAAAATACCCAGGTGTAAGGCTTGTTTAGTTTTCATCTACACTCCTCTTTTTTCTCCTTTGAGCTGACAGGAGCCACACAGCAGCACCCTACTATAGGCACAAAAGCAATTTCAAAACAATAAGGCAAATAAAAGGGCTTGACAGCAATGACAGCACTCAGTAATTGTGTTAATGTACCTTTAAAAGTTGCCGATATCTGAAGTAACTCAAGTCCCAAAGTATCTCATCTGCTTTCTAATTTTCCACAAGATGCTTTTAATATTTTGAGATTGATATCGAACCACAGGGGTCTAAAAGGTTTCAAAAACTCTTGCATATGCATTTGGATCCAAACAATCAATTAGATTAATAAAGAGGAATTGTAATTTATATATGAGACCTGCATGCTCTTGTGAGGCAGATATCTGGTGCTAAAGAAGTCTGGAAAACAAATCGGGCACTGATAACAACATAGAAGGTGCTGGGATGTTGACAAAAGGAGGGAAAGGAAATACGGCCAGCAGAAAAAGAGGCAGGGTTATTAGCAGTGACATAAAAGTATGCATGGAAGTTTGCAAATATGCAAACATTAATATAGCAGCTGTCAAAATAATCACAATCTAAAGTCAGTTAGAAGGCAGAGTGGAGATACACCTTTTAGACTAACTAAATCAAAGATGCCTAAGCTTTTGTGGTCCTGAGCACACTTCATCAGATGATGTGAAAGGACATGCACAGAGCAGTCTATCAAATAGCTTCTGATGAAGTTTATGATGATTTTGAGCTCATAAAAACTTAGGCATCTCTGATTTAGATGGTCTATAACGTGCATTTCTACCTTGCCTGTCTTGGGTGCGATTTCTCTTGGTTCAGATGGATTGTTTTTAGTCCTTGTGCACACACCTTCTCATACTCATGCTACCATTTGATTCCTTATTTTATTCCTGAAGGATTGTTAGGTGGTTATTTACATATTGTGCTAACTATGGGTATGTCTACACAAGAGGTTTACTGGGGAGCTGACTAACTAGCTCCACTGGAGTGCCTCAGCATATATACACTTGTCCCTATTAAGGCACAGGAAACTAATAAACTCCATAGCAGCATAAATGTTGTAGCGCTTGGAGTTCTTTTGTGCTCAGCAGTGCACTTGTAGAGGCTGACCTGACTGGCTGGGGCACAAGGGTTCTTCAGTGCGTGGACTGCCAGCTGGCTAGACCTGCGCTGAAGCACCCTTGTGCCCCAGCTAGTCCCTCTACAGCACATTGAGCCTGGTTGGAGCAGCCCCAACTAGGCTCCATGTGCTGTGCATGAATAAACTCTGAGGCTGATTGCTTCAGAACTAATTGCTCCCAGGTGCATGTTCAAATGGTGCACCTGGGAACAAAAAACTCTGGAGCTTATATTCATGTGCACTAATGGTGCATACAGATGTGTCTTATAAATGTTAGATTGGTCTCTGCTTATTCTTCTTTATCTCTGAGCAGGGTGCTTATACTGTAGCTTTGACTTCTGGCATATTAGTTTCTTCATGGCTTGCACACAAGAAAATAATCTTGGTAGTACCACACCCAGCTTTGACTTGTCAACCTGAATAATGCAGTGCCCATTTACAGTGAGCTGATTGTGGGCAGCCATTAGCACAAGTCCAAAGGAAGGTTCAAATTCATGTTTCCTGGAGCTGCAGTGAGATGTCTTAAACGCTTTTACTGCACCCTGGTAACTGACAACATTATGTCAGTTGTCTTTTCTGTCCTCAGTACTATATAGTTTTTGTCTAATTCACCTCCCTCGCTTTTCATCACCAATTTGAATTGTAATTGGTTGTGTTATACATTACTGTGTAACATGAGATTGTGCAGGATCACCGGTACCTTCCTAGCTGTCATATTCAAACTTGCTGTTAGACTTCCACTGTCATGGACCAAAGTTAGTAGGTATTTCACTGCTGTGCTTCGGACTAAAGTTAGCTCAAATAGTAACAGCAGTGTAGCCTTCAGGATATAAATTATCCTGTACTGAACTCAATGGGCGTGCCCCCATGAGTGGGAAAGTACATTTCCCTGGGGACAAATAGCAGTGGCACATATTTGTGCCACTGCTACTTATCCCCAGGGAACATCCCTGCATGCACACTCTGGTACATGGCAAGTTGCCCTGAGTAGGTCAGGGGAGGCTTGCCCCAGCAGCCTTGGGGGACCTGCCATGGCCCCAGTGACGGTGATCTGGGTACGCAGAGCTTGGCTGGCAGCCAGAACATGACTGTAGCTGGCCAGGCTCTGGTTTTGGGTGGTGATTCTGCCACAATGCAAGCCACCCCACATCAACAGATTACAATAGAAAAAAAGCCCACCACACTACAAATTAGCAATGCAGCAATCATGGGTACGTGTGGTGCATGCTGTTTGCAGCGCCTCAGACAGGTTTGCAGCACCACAAACCGCATGCATGCACTCATTTGGATGTGCCCCGTGTTGCCACAGCTACCTGGTCACAATACCCAAGCTCATTTAAGGCTGCATAGGGTAAATCTACATTACATGCAGTCAGCATTTGCAATGAGAGAAAAGATCATGACACTTTCTGTTACGCTGTTAATAATCTCCAAGACTTTTATATCTTTTAAATATTTGGATAATTTATAATGGAATAACAGGTGTACAAAGCATCCTTCAATGCAAAAGGTAGTGCTAGGAGAGAAAACAAGCCTTATTC
>NW_005841987.1:135178-145938 GCF_000455745.1 Alligator sinensis
CCCAGCCTCCCAGCATGATTTCCAGCCCTAGACTGTACTGTGCTGTCTGCTTCAGAGAACAGGGCTGGCCCCACCTTTCTGCTCTCTGGCTGGAGCAGTGAGGGCTGGCTGGCTGACAAGGGGGCAAGCTCTGTTGGAGATGCAGCCCGGTCTACGGGGGGTGGGGGAGGCGGGGGACTGCCTCAGCTGGGGTCTGGGGCCAGGATGTGCATTAAACACCCCCTTCCCCCATTCAAACTTACTACTGGCTGCAACTGTGGACTACAAATCCCAGAGGTACCTGGAAGCAGGAAGAGGAAGTGATGAGCAATCCTGCAGAATCCTGCTGCTGTGATTGTGGACTGCAAATTTCAGAGACCTCGGGGGTAGCAAGAATAGTAAGTGAATACACAGCCAGAAAGCCGTGCTCTAGCACCCCCCGTACTTAATTCTGGCCTGAGCCACTACAGGCATGTGGCTGCATTTTTTTACTCAAAGGTAAATGTTTATTCACTTCTGTTTCAATTTAATCTGTGCAGGTTAGACTAACCTGGAAAGACTGAATCAATTCAGCCTTGGGCTTTTTGACTGTACCTAGCCCAGGGATCTTTGAAAATTACTGTGCTAGGGCAAAGTCTTGCTGCCATGTGAACAGTCTCATGGACATGACCAAAACTTCTTGTATGATTAAACTTAACCACAAATATAAGTCTTTGCAGGTTTGGGTTTGAAATACTCTACACACTTAACGGCAATGGTGTTTTTAGAAGGTGATAAAAATGTATCATATCAACATTTTAAAACCAAAAATAACTAGAAAATATGCCATGTTTTATTTTTATAAAGGACCTACTTAAGAGGATGAGGTTAGGTATTCCTCTCTTTTTAAAAGCACATTAAAATGAATGTTTCAGAAATTATATTTTTAAACTATCCCCTGATATTTCTGTTAAAAATACTGTATTTATCGTATGACATCTTATGACGTTATTTTGCTTGTAGTGCTACTACCTATCCAAGGATCTTAACTATTTAAGTCACTAAGAATCCATAATTGTTAACTATAGACTGTGTCCTGGTTGCTTGCATCTTCCTGTTAAACATGTCAGGTCATGAGTTTGCCTCAAATGCCAAAGGGTTCTGTACATAACCTACTAGATATCATAGCTGATAGATAAAAGTTCAATTCTCAATTTTCTGAAAATCTCAAGTGCAGCTGTAGTTGATAGAGTAGTTTCTGAATCAATATATCCAATCTAAGGTAGGGAGGTCAACCTGTCACACTAGTGTGTCCCTAGGAGGGGGAAAAAGTCAGGAATTAGGAGTGCTTTAAAGTAGCCTTGCATCATTGAGTTGGACTATTGCCAACATCCAGGAATAGCAGTTCCATTACCAACAATGGATGGAGTCACTGTATATAGATGGCTTTATGAAGGACACGGTGATTCGAGCAGGATCTTGCTAGGAGAAAAAGAGTTTGAATATTTTTTCTAGAGGGGGAAATATATTTCTTGAGCTAAAGGAAATATATAATCCCAAACTACAAGCAAAATGCAAGAGGGATCTAAATGTAACAATTTACTGACCAATTGGTGAAAAAATGCTATTCCAATAGTTAATCAAGTCACCTTGTTTGTGAAAAGCAGAAGATGGAATCATTTTCATATCACACAAACACACAATATTGAGGAGAAAAAAAATTAGAGATGTTTAAGAACAAGAGGCATATACAATAACATACAACATTACTATAGAGTCAAACTCTGGGAAGCAATAACTACCTCTGTGTTGGTTTATAAGTAATTTTCCTGCTTTCTATCATTCTAAGAAAGAATGCCTTATAACCACAGTAACTTTCCTATCACAGGCTAGTTAAATAGTTTTTAAGATAGAGATCACCATTTAGGAGACTCGTATATCCCAGTGTGTTGAGTGTGCTTCTACTTCTGTGCTTTGTACAGGGTTGTCAGGGATAAACAGTCACAGAAACAGATACCAAACAGCATTTTAACTCATTTCTGTGTTAACGCTTCCAGCTGGTTGACTAGAAACAAAATGGATTAAGGATTTATATTGGTTCATGAATCTGAGATTTTTTTTCCTGAATTTCAATAAGTATGGGTGGTTTGAGGAATGTTCATAATTTTAAAAATGTTTATTGTCCATGCTTAGTGATGAGTGACCAATCTCAGCTGGTGTTTTTCTTACTGCTACCTAGGATCAAAAGACTGAAACTGTTTGATAGAAGAAAAGATAGCAAATAAGGCGCACACAAAATGAAATTCCTGAAACCTTGAGGATTTATGAAAAAAAAAGCACTCCTTGTGCAATCTCCCTCCCATCTGATTATGTTCAGTTAGAGCCTGCCACAAGTAGAGATTTGTCCAGTAGATGATAGCACATTTGTGTTTTACATCTTGAAGCCCAGTTTGGCTAATCTTGGCTAATCTTCCCCATTGGCTAATCTTGACTATAATAGGAACTCCATGACAAAAAACACTCTTCCCCTAGCTGACATAGTTTGTAATCATTCCTTATTAAGAACTTTTGCTGTAAGGAGGAAGCTACTTCACCATCATAAAGGAACATAATTATAGATATATAGGGGAAAATGTATTTTTGATAACATTCTAAGAAAAAAGAGTTAATTTCCTTGAAATTCCTAAATTGTTTGTATAAAAAAAAAGATAATCTAGAAAATGTACATTGGGAATATTTTCACTTGGAAGGAATTATTTTGTTACCTGATCTTTAATTATACATATACTTTGTGGCAAACTAGGCCTAAATTCTTCAGTAAGGTAAATGGAGTATGCAGTTCTCTGGTGGAATTTCTGTTTCACTTTCTAATATTCACAAAATGAAGGTTTTTACTGAAACTAATATAAATATAATCAGTCCACTCACTGTTTTATTTACTGTGATACTTAATTCAATTTGCTTTTAACAAAGCAACATTTTCATTTCTTAATATGGCATATGTTGTCATCTGTAGGTTCCAGAGTCAATGGCAGCTGCAGCTGAATGGGACAGTTCATATTTTTCAGTGCTATATTAATTTCAAGCTCACTGAAAATTTATGAAGACACCACTGTAATTCTTATGCCTGACACATTTCCAAGCTTCATTCTGGAAGCAAAGAAATGTAATTTAAAAAAAAAATAACAACTGAGATTCTTCATAACAACTCTACAGAAATTAATTTTGTGGCAGATTGAACAGCTGTAGAATTGTGGAATACATAGGCTCTGACTGAAGTTTGGGAACTTCAGATATCAGACTAAACCAGAGGGGAGAAGAAAAGGATTCAGGATGCTATTTCATATAAAAAGTAGAGTTTCATTTAAAGTTTTCTGGGGGGAAAGTAAGGAATATAGTTGCTATACACAAGGCCAAATATATTTATCTGAATCCAAGATAATTATGAATTTAAGACAACCTCCCAATAATTAGATTCTATACACGGAAAAATTATGAATTTGTTATAATTGTCCATGTATACAATCTAATTATTGGAGAGTCATCTTAAATTTGTCCCCACTACTGTTGCAATGTGGAAAGCAATGGTAGGGGGGCAGGCAGTGGAGCAGGCAGTAGGAGGATAGATGGTTGGGGGGATCAAGCAGCTTGGTCCCTACCACTATCCCACTGTTGCCTGCCCTCCCACCACTTGCTTCCCATGCTATCTGCCTCCCCTGCTCCTGTGCCTCTTGCCTGGCACTTGCTTTTCCCCTCCTGCTTGCCCCTGCACCACCTCTGCCCACCCACTGCCTCTGTCTCTGCCATATCACTTCCCCTTCCTCTACCATTTACACCTGCTCTGGCTCAAGCAAAGCTCAGACCCCACTCTAGTCTGTGGCATGGAAGACAAGGTTACTCCTGTCCCTGCACGGCCCAGCACAGCACAGCACAGCCTGTTAACAGAAGTAGCAGCTCTGGTTTGGACTGCATAGCCTAGCCAGAGCTGCCACCATCACAACAGATGTTATTGGGCTTCGCTGGGCTGAGGCTGGAACAAACACATGCTCTGTGCCCCAGGCTGGAGTGGGGCCAGAGCCAGAGAGGGTAAGTGGAGGGTGGGGCAGGTGGGGGGCAGAGGTTGTGGTTGTGGGGTAGAGGCTGGAGGGCAGAGGCACAGAGGGTGGGAAGGGGAAGGCAGGTAGCATCTGCCTTCCCCACTCCACTTACCTTGATATCCAAGATAAGGGCCTTCTTCCATCATGTTCAATAGGGCAAAAACCTTGTCTTGGATTTGAGCAAGATGGTATCATCTGATTGATGCTCCAGTTTTGACTGACTCTTGTGTCAACTGCTTTGTTTGTTACTGAGAAGCTAACACAGTGGGCTCCTCAATGCTCTTATTTGTCTTAAGCCATCTCTCTTAATTTCTCTCTTTCTCCCCCTCTTAGATTTTGTGTACACGTGCTTGCAGCTACTAGGTAAATCATTCTTTATCACTATTCAGCTGAAAAATTAAGAAATCAGAAATGGAAAAATAAAAGGGTAAAATATGTACCAGGTGGCAACTGAATTGGAAATGGTAGTGCTATATTTCTGTATGCAGATAGTGCTGTGTGATTCTATAAGGGACCTGAATTCCTCAGTCAGTTAACATGATTACAAAATGGTGTCTTGTGCTGGGTAGGATTGTTATGGATTTTCTGTCCCCCTTAATCCGGGACTGACTCAGGACACTGGAGGTGATTTTTTTCCTTAGGAAAATGTTTTCATGACACGAGAATATCCAGTCACTCTTTTAACTGTTGTGTACTGAGCTATGGGGTAGGAGAGGAACTGGGTTTTTTTTATATAAGATTCAATTTTGTCTGTCTTCATTAATTCTCCGCTGGGAAATTTCATTTCCATATTAGTCTCTGCAGTAAGAATTTGTTAGCAATAGATTCATAGATTGTAGAGTCAGAAAGGACCACAAAGGATCATCGTGTCTGACCCCCTGCTCCTGGCAGCAAAGAGAACAAGGTCAGATGACTGCAGCCAGGTGTCTATCAAGCCTCCTCTTGAAGACCTCCAAGTTAGGTGATAGTACCACCTTTCTTGGAAGCCCATTCCAGATTCTGGCCACCCTTACTGTAAAAAAATTCTTCCTAATGTCTAACCCAAATCTACTCTCCACTAGTTTGCACCCATTATTCCTAGTTACTCATAGGGGTGCTCTGGTAAATAGTTCATCTCCAATTCCCTGTTGTCCTTCCATGATAAATTTATAGGCAGCTACAAGGTCTCCTCTCAGATGTCTCTTGTGAAGGCTGAAGAGATCCAGATCCCTTAACCTCCCCTCATAGGGTCTTTCACGGAGGCCACTAATCATGTGAGTGGCCCTCCTCTGAATCCTCTCCAGATTCTCTGTGTCCCTCTTGAAGTGCAGCACCCAAAACTTGACACAGTCTTTGATGATTTTTTCCAGTATTTTCCTAAGGATAGAAGTAGGACTAACTGGCCTAAAGTTACCTGGCTCATCCCTTCTCCCCTTCTTAAAAATGGGCACCACGTTGGCCCTTTTCCAATCCTCAGGGACCTGGCCAGAGCAACATGAGTGCTCAAACAGCCATGCCAGTAGCTCAGCTATGACACTGGCCAGTTCCTTCAGCACCCATGGATGGAGTTCATCCAGGCTGGCTAACTTGTACCCATCCAGCCCTTCTAAGTGCTCCTTAACTAAATCAGTACTAACCTTTGGCAGTCTGGTGCCTTGTGGACATCTGTCTATGCTCAAGGTGGGGGAATTGTCTTGTCAAGGTGGGGGAATTGTAAGGTGGGGGAATGCTCAAGGTGGGGGAATTGTCAGTCAGTACTTAGGAATACTGAAGCAAAGAACTCACTGAAGAGCTCTGCCTTTTTCCTTGTGTCAACCACCAACTGTCCTGATTTGGCCTGCAGGGGCCCTATGTCACTCTGCACCTTCCTTTTGCTCGCTATATATCTGTAGGACTTTTTATTGTCCTTGATTGTTGTAGCCAGCCTAAGCTCCAGTCCTGCCTTGGCCTGCCTGACTGATTCCCTGCAATAGCACACCAGGGAGGTGTATTCCTCCTTGGTGACTGCTCCCTGCTTCCACTGTCTATAAATCTATTTCTTTGCCCCCAGTCTTTCCTGGAGTTCCCTGTTCAGCCAAGGGGGCTTTCTTTCTCCCCTTACCCCCTTTCCTGCATAAGGGGATAGACTCCTTTTGTGCCCCAAGGAAACCTCCAACCCTCCTGGACCCCCATTTGCTTGATGCTCTTGAGTTCTGCCACCTCACTTAGTAAACTAGCGTTCTAAGTTTACTAAAGTTGGACCTTCTGAAGTCTACACTTTAGCCTCACTAGATATTTTTCCCACCCTTTGCTGGATAGTGAATAGGTTAATAGATAGTCCTTCCTCTACTTTATCTCTCAGCAACTGATCTGTTCACTAAATTCTAGCATCTGGTGGTTTGATCAGTAATGCATGGTCTATTCTAAGACATGTTGAAGTCATTTACTATTGGTGGTATTAACTTGTATAAGCAAAACTCATGGAATATCTTAGTAATTGTAGAGTCTCTGTTTTTAGACTGAAAAGCCAAACTTTCAATTCTCCAGAGGAAGTATTTAGGACAGTGAAAAATTCAGCCTGAGGAAACAGATAAGAAGAAATCCAAGACCAAAGAGAAGAACAATAGTAAATGGCATTATTTTGTCATACTGGGATGAAATTCAATAGTCTGCAAAAAGATGAAGGAAACTACCTTTTTGTGGGCAACAAAGTAGGAGTAGACCATCCCAGCCTGCAGAGTTACAGTGCAGGATCTGTTTTCACCACTTTACAAGGGGTGCCCAGATGCTGGGTCCTCATAAACACATGCCCAGGATCTCTAAAGCCAGTTCCTTAGGTACCTCACAATGGACTCCTCAGGTATAGTTTATGCAGATCTAGGAGGAAACTCCTGGTTACATTTGCAAGATTACTGTGTCTTGAGTGCATTTCACTGTTGAGGACTGTGCACATCAATTACTGACACAGTTATGATATTGATATGATTAGATGTGAGAGAGTTGATTTTGTTCTTTATTCTGTAAAATGCTTTTTATCTCTTGAACAGACTAAGTATTTTTAATATTCCATTCCAAATTCAAATTTGTTACCGTGTAATGTTGAGCTAGCAGACAGTGTGTAGTACTTGAAAATGATAATGTTCTGGTAAGAACTGACATATTTAAAGCATGGCAGGTTGAGTCCAGAAGACTGGGTCATTCAAATATACAGCAGTGTTATGTCAGAGAACCATATAATAAGGGTGATATATAGTTGCTCTACTGGCCAAAAAAAAAAAAGTGCTTTTCATACAAACAAATCCATTTAATTTGTCATGTTTTTCATGTATGTTGTATTGAATGTTCCCATTTTTCTCTTAACTTTATGTGGTTTTCCAAAAGTGCAAAACAGTTACAAGGCAACGATTCTTGCCTCTGCAGTTGGCTTTCTTTTTTTAATCACAAAACATCTGGGCAGCAAAAGCCTTTTTGTACTAAAGAATGGGTGTGACTAGGTTAGCTGCCCTTTGAAACCAAGGGCCACCAGCTAGACTTGAGTCTCTCACTTGAACAAAAATGTTATAGTGTTCCTGCTGTTCCTCCTCTCTGCTTTTGTCAGGGCCTTTTTATCTGTTATTTTCTTTTTTAAAGTAGAAAAGAATTGACTCTGCCTCAGCATCACTGACTGAAACCAGAATGGCCTGATAGAGGGTCTCTCAGCAAAGAGTGTCCCACATTTGGAGGACCAAAGTGCATTCTAGTCAAGAACTGTAATCTAACCTGTCTCTTTGTGCTACTGTTGTGCTTTCTCTCCATCACATAGCAAAGCCTCCTGTTTCTTCTCAGAGGGAAAAAGAACCAGTATAGTCTGTGCCTGCAACCAATCCCTAATCTTCAAGAAAGCTGTAACACTGGAGGCACAGTAAATGAGAAAGAGCATAGTATGTTCTAGCTCATTCCTAATACTCCCCAGTAGAGGAGTGTCTTATGGTCTTCTCTAATTTGTGCTGGGACTGAAGAAACTGCAGATCAATACGGAGAATGAGAGAACAAAGAATCTTCTTCATGAATTGGTGTTTGATACTGAGAATTTGGGACTATTACTTCCTTCATTTACCAGATGCACTGTAGTCTAATCGCACTGGATCAGTTTAGGCACCCCTAAAGTATTTCATCACGAGTGCAGGATTTAATCTTTGTCTCAAATTGCTTAATATACATTCAGTATAACATGTACCTCAGAGATTTTTTATTAAAGTTTCTTTTTATGCATTTTTCAGCAGAGACCTGACAGTTTTCACAGTCCATGTCAATAGAAAAGATATGTAATAAAAATCAGACAAGTATGCTTATTTTCCAGGGTAGAGACACTACCCTACTATTATGCCTTTTACATTTAACAGTATAAACAACAATTTAGTTTGCCCTTAATGTCCTAAATATGCTTAGATTCATCATGGCCAGAATTGAAGGGCAAGGCAAAAGGACAAAGAAAATAACTTAAATCTTCAGCTATCTATCTATCTATATCTTAAATCTTCAGCTATCTAGATAGATAGATAAATATAGATCATATGTATAGATAGATAGATAGATAGATGAGTGTGTGTATATAAAAATAACCTGGAGTACTTTGACTCTTCTCAGCACAGAGTTAAAAATGAGGAATAGATAGAAAAGGAAATGGTTTATAGTTGTCATACTATATTCTGTATCCAGGTTTGAAGACAAAACCAGTGTCTTGAACAAGGGTGTGTTTAACAATAAAAAGAACCTTTGCTTTACTGCGAAACTTAAAGTGAGGATTGCAAGGGATTGTTTTCTTCTCTGATACAAGAGAAGAAACACCGAGTGCTGATAAGGACTATGAAAACCTAAAGAACAGTCAAGAAGGACCTTCGCTATCAATTGACTACTGATCTGTTGGAAGGCCTGAACATTTTTTAGTTGTTTTACAGGGCTTTCTGGAGATTGGGTGGTGGAACCAAGAAAATCCTTCCCCTGTCTGCTGTAATTCACAGGCCCTCCATGCTTTAGTGGTGTAAGAGATCTCAGGGTCAAAAAAACCCACACTGAAAAAAAGCAGGGCAATGCATATGGTGGCAGGACACGCTGCCTAAAACTGGAGCCATACCCTGGCTGCTGGCCAGGCTCCCAACTGCAGGAGCATCGCAGCTGCAGCCCCAGGACCCCACTTGCCAGGGTGGCTTTTTATACTGCTGAGGCCAGGACAGGGCAGCCTTTTATATTGCTGGGGACAGCACAGGCTCTAGCTATGAGGTTGAGTAGTTATTCTAGATTACTGGCCTGTGGCCATGTCTACATGAGACACTGACTGTGCAGTCATTACTGTGCGGTCATTTAGTATTTTTTATACACCAAAAAATGGCTTTTTTGTGATGCTGACTACTCAGTAGCTCCTGACTACTGCACAGTAGTGTCTAATCACACTTTCTGCCATGTGACACTACTGTGCAGTGGTCACAGGCTACTGTGCAGTCAGTGTCTCATGTTGATGAGCCCCCTGTAAACAAGGTTCAAGGCTTGATTTATGGATGAATGGTGGAAGAGAGAAGGGAAACTTCTTTGCACCTGACAAGGAACTGAGGAAGGTCAACCTAGTGCATGGCATGATGAATCCACTGGAATTGGGAGTTTGGGAATCAGGGGATCAGTACATCTTAATTTACTTTTGCAGAACGGCAGAGTTAATTATATCAGCAAAAGATCTACCTGGAGAAGTTATTGCAGAGGCTAATTTTCTCCTACATTTTATAAACAAACATGGAGAAAGATGGCTTGAGGTAACATCTAGTCTAGCCGCACAAGGACTCAGAAAATGGTGATTCAGGAAGCATATTTACTCTGTAGCTTTGCACTGTATTTCATAGATTTCATAGACATTTGAGCTGGAAGGGACCCCGGAGGATCATCGAGTCCAGCCCCCTGCCCTAGGGGCAGGAAGTCAGCAGGGATCATATTATCCCAGCAAGATAAGCATCCAAATGTGTCTTGAAGGTGTTCAAAGTGGGTACTTGAAACCACCTCTGGTTGCAGTCTATTGCAAACCTTGGGGGCTTGGGCAGTAAAGAAGTTCTTTTTTATGTCCAGCCTGAATCGGTCATGGTGGATGTGCGGGCCGGGCGCGAGCCGGGCCCTTTTTCATGCTCTGCACGGGCTGTGGCCAGCAACCCGGGCATGCGGGGTCGGAGAGAGGAGGCGCACGTCAAGCTAGAATTAGGCACAGACTCGTAGCGGTAGATTTAAAGATTGTTTACTTACACCAAAGATGGTCGTGGTGTAGGCTGGACAGTTTTCCAGGTTCAGCTCCACTTAAATCCTCGTTGGAGGACTACGGCAAGCTCTCTCACGAAGTTTGCTAGGCTCCGTGGAACTTGTGCTCTGAGGTAGTTCGGTCATCTGAACAACTATGTTAGTTGTTCCAGCTGAATAGACTCACACGGAGTTTGCTAGGCTCCGTGGGTCCGGTACCTTTGCGTGCAGGGTGCAGGGAGAGGGATACGTCTAGGATTGCACTCGGCGACGGGAGAGGCTAGAGGCCGTTCGGTAATTGGGTCCCCGAAGTTGTTAAGGCTCCGTGGGTTCGGTTCAGTAATTGGTCCTCTATTGCCTTCTTAAGGGAAGAGCTGGGTTCGAAGGAATCAGCAGCGCTTAGAGATCTTCACGCTCTTTCCCCTGAACTCCAATTTGTTTTCTCTCTCCCTCTCCAACTTGGGCGGAAACTACCCAAGCTCTTTATACGGCTAG
>NW_005841987.1:146259-146754 GCF_000455745.1 Alligator sinensis
CAAGGGATCGAATTAAATAATAACCGGCACACACAAATATACACATAATTATGTTCATAATAAAAAACTGAACGATCAGGGCTTCAGTGGGCGTCATGGCGAAGTTGCACGTCAGGCCCTCACTTCTTTTGATGATGTTATCCTTCTTGGGGCTTCCCTTCGCCACGCGCTCTGAATTTCGGATCTGTAAAAGAACTTTCTTAAAACAGTTATTTCACTAATATTTACAAAACTTATATGGATCCGCATGATAAAGTGGTTAATCAAACTTATTAAACATATAATACAGGTGTTTAAACATGATTCTAATCTAAATAGCCTTTTTGTATACTCAACTCGATGAAATCATCGAGGAGTCATCATCAAATTTTTCTAGGTAATGAAAACCTAACTCGTAGGCCAGTTGCCATTGTCCCGCGTCCCCTAAAATCCGAAGTTGTCGCTTATTAAGTCCAGAACGCTGTAGGAGAAATCCAAACATGTATCGCTCCTCTT
>NW_005841987.1:147591-167775 GCF_000455745.1 Alligator sinensis
GAGGCCATGGTCGGCAGAGGCAGCGCTGCGTCGCTGGGCGGGGCCGCCGGAGACGACGCTGCATCAATGGGTGGAGTCACCGACCGAACTCTCGCGGGTTCCTCCGAAGCTCCACCCCTCTTTTCCAGCTCCTCCACGCAGTCTCCCTCTTGTTCGGCGCCATCTTGGGCTGGCGTTCTAAAATCCCCTCTCTCAGCCGCTTCTCCGACCGCTTGAACGGCCACACGTAGCTGGGCTTTCAAACTTAGATTTTTATTCATTAAATCACTCAATTCTCCCCCCTTGTTGTACCGTAGGGCCACCCTCTCATTCGCGGTGCGTTTCTCTGTTTCCGGATCTTCGCGGAGCTCGTGCCCCCTTAATCTAGACATCACCATGCCAGGGGAGAACCAGCCGATTGGCTCTGGTTCCTCACTCTCCCGAGCATATCGCCAGCAACGAGCACACTACCGGGTGAAAGTTGGGTTCGTTTCGCCTGCCGGGTTGGGTCCGGCGAGGGACACAGTATCGAGGGGCCTGAACAGGACCCGCTCGTTGCTCATAACACACCCGAACGCCGCAGGGAGCAAATATACTTCTTTCTCTCTCGGGGTTCCATTCTTGGAGGCTCCCTCTTCTCCCTTCAGCGAAAGGCGTCCACTGATATATCGCTCACCCGTTCTGCCCGCGTGGTGGTAAGCGATATGCGCCTCCAGCTCTTCAAAACTTTTCACCTGGCGCTTGCCATCACGCCAAGGGCAGTTCCTAACTAATTCTAGCTCTAGTGGGCTCTCTCCTGATCCCATCCTCATTGCCATGTGCGGGCCGGGTACGAGCCGGGCCGTTTTTCGTGCTCTGCGCGGGCTGTGGCCAGCAGCCCGGGCATGCGGGGTCGGAGAGAGGAGGCGCGCGTCAAGCTAGAATTAGGCACAGATTCATAGCGGTAGATTTAAAGATTGTTTACTTACACCAAAGATGGTCGTGGTGTAGGCTGGACAGTTTTCCAGGTTCAGCTCTGCTTAAATCCTCATTGGAGGACTACGACAATCTCTCTCACGAAGTTTGCTAGGCTCCGTGGAACTTGTGCTCTGAGGTAGTTCGGTCATCTGAACAACTATGTTAGTTGTTCCAGCTGAATAGACTCACATGGAGTTTGCTAGGCTCCGTGGGTCCGGTTCCTTTGCGCACAGGGCGCAGGGAGAGGGATACGTGTAGGATTGCACTCGGCGATGGGGAG
The DNA here is from genome assembly GCF_000455745.1 of Alligator sinensis. Classification (NCBI taxonomy): domain Eukaryota; kingdom Metazoa; phylum Chordata; order Crocodylia; family Alligatoridae; genus Alligator; species Alligator sinensis. The sequence goes on from NW_005841987.1 coordinate 148,808, forward strand.
AGGCTAGAGGCCGTTCGGTAATTGGGTCCCCGGAGTTGTTAAGGCTCCGTGGGTTCGGTTCAGTAATTGGTCCTCTATTGCCTTCTTAAGGGAAGAGCTGGGTTCGAAGGAATCAGCAGCGCTTAGAGATCTTCACGCTCTTTCCCCCGAACTCCAATTTGCTTTCTCTCTCCCTCTCCAACTTGGGCGGAAACTACCCAAACTCTTTATACGGCTAACAAGCCAATCGCTAGCCGCCACGTGTGCATAATTTAACGTGAACCAATAATGTGGCTCAAATCTAAATACAAATGGCGGGAACTCCTTTGCAGAGTGCATTGCTCAAGTTGCAAAAGAAATACACCATGCAAAGAAGGCTATAAATTGGCGGGAAATACTCTTCTGCATGCGGGTTCTCCTGTTGCAGCAGAAAACTCCACCGTGCAAAGGAGCTGCAATTTAGCGGGAACATAATTTGGCGGTGCCGAAGCACACACAAACAAAAAACCACAACTTTGGGTTGTGACAGTGGAGTTTGTGACCATTCAATCTTGTCATCCCTTGGGGCGCTCTGGTGAATAGACATTCCCCCAGATCCTGATGACCACCCCGATAAACTTATAGGTGGCCACCAGATCATCCCTGACCCTGCACTTTTCCAGTCTGAAGAGTCCCATGGCACTCAGCCTTTCATCATAAGGTCTCTTTTCCCAACCTCTGATCATGCATGGGGCTCTCCTATGCACCCTCTCAAGCTTCTCCACATCCTTTTTGAATTGTGGAGCCCAAAACTGGATGCAGTACTCCAGCTGCGGCCTCACCAAGGCCGAGTACAATGGGAGAATGATGTCCCAGGATTTGCTTGAGAAGCATCTATGGATGCAAGCCAGTGTTTTGCTCGCTTTACTAACCACAGCATCACAGTGAAGGCTCATGTTCATCTTGTGGTCAATCATGACCCACAAGTCCCTTTCATCTGTGGTGCTAACCAGCATAGCACTGCTGAGCCTATAAGCATGCTGCAGGTTTTTTCCTCCCAAGTTTGAGAACCTTGCATTTTTTTGTGTTGGATACCATCATGTTCTCATCTGCCCATTTCATGAGCCTGTCAAGATCTGCCTGGATCAACCTCCTATCTTCGGGTGTGGATGCTTTACCCCAGAGTTTGGTGTCATCAGCAAACTTGGCCAGTCCACTTCTGACACCACTGTCCACATCATTGATGAAGATGTTGAATAGTATAGGCCCTAAGACAGAGCCTTGAGGGACCCCACTGTTGACTGCGCACCAAGACAGTTGGCTTCCATCAACCACCACCCTCTGGGTCCTACTGCGGAGCCAATTCCCCAGCCAGTGGATTGTGGTGAGGTCAAAGCTGCAGTTAGCCAGTTTAGCCAAGAGGTGATCATGGGACACCAGATCAAAGGCTTTTTTTAAGTCAAGATATACAACATCAATCTCTTCCCCCTTGTCCAGGTGATAGGTCACCTGGTCATAAAAGGAAATGAGATTGGTCAAGCAAGACCTACCCACAACAAACCCATGCTAGGTATCCCTCAGGATATTGCCTTCAGCTAGTCTGTTAAGGATAGCCTCTTTGATAATCTTTTCCAAGACCTTCTCCAGGATAGAGGTCAGGTTGATGGGCCTGTAGTTTGCCGGATCTACTTTCCTCCCTTTCTTGAAGATAGGCATGACATTGGTCCTCTTCCAATCTTCAGGCACTTCACCAGAGCACCAAGAGCTCTCAAAGATCCATGCCAGGGGCTGAGCTAGGATGCTTGCCAGCTCCTTGAGTACCCTTGGGTGTAACCCATCAGGGCCGGCTGACTTGAAGGTATCCAGCCTGTCAAGGTGTTCCTCCATGAGCTCAGCTTCAATGGAGGGCAAGGAATCTCCCTCACCCAGGCCTCTCTGACCCACAGTGGGCAGGGGTGTCCCATGGGACTGATGAAAAACTGAGGCAAAGTACCCATTTAGCAAGTTTGCTTTTTCCTGGGCATCAGTTGCCAGTTGTCCCATCTAGTTTAGCAGGGGCCCAATGTTGTCCTTGCTTTTCCTCCAGCTCCCCACATATCTAAAAAATGACTTTTTATTGTCCTTGATATTTGTAGCTAGCTGGAGTTCCATCGCAACCTTGGCTTTCTTGGTTTGCTCTCTGCAGGTCTGGACCAGAGCAGAGTATTCCTTCTTGGTGGTGGTTCCAGTCCTCCCTTTGTAGGTTTTCCTTTTAAGACTCAGGAGGTCTGCCAGTTCCCTGGAGAGCTTTTGCTGCCTTTCCTCTGAGACAGGATGGACTTTGCTTGCACATCCAGTATTGCTCCCTTGAGGAGCAACCAATCATCCTGAACTCCTCTCTCCTTTGGGTTGGTGCCCTTTAGTGTGACCACCTATAAAAATATCCTAAACATACATGATTGATTGCTGAACTTCTATACCTTCTATATTGGATCCCTGTCCCAAAGTAGGGAGCAGTGTAAGAAGGAGAATAGATGATTAATATTTTTTTTTCAACTGAAATTCTGATGAAGCAAGGCACGTTTCTCCCTGGTGGAGGGGATTGTAAAGGGAGGTGGCACAGAAAGCATCAGCAACAATTCAAGACCTATTTCCCCCCAGATTTTATAAAGATTGGCAATGTGTTTGTTTTCTCTTCTCTGGCTTTCTATATGTCAGCATGTGTCCCTTTTCAGTTACCTGTGATGGGTATGAACATGGCATGTGGGAAGAGACTGCCTGCTCTTTAGTACAGCCTAGAGCAGGGGTTCCCAACATTTATGTGCCTAAGGGCACATTTGAATTTAAAAGAAAAAGCAATGGGCACCAATATGAATATTAAAGTTTAGAATTTAGAATCCTGGATATGCGCATGTGCACAGTTTCATCTGGAGAAGGAGTACTAAGCGCCACTCTGTCATTGCGTCAGTAAGACTGACTCACTCTCATTTTGGCAGCCCTTGCGTACAGCCTGTGAAATTTTTTTGAAGTGTTGCAGTTCTGAGTTCAATCGGCAGTGACAGCATTTTATTGTTGGAATAATGATTTTTACTGATCATGAAAATGCATGCAGGCACCTGAATAAACCTCCAGGGGCTCCATGGTGCCTGCGGGAACCACATTGGGACTCGCTGGCCTAGAGGCATATTGTAGAATAACCCATGATTTCCCAAGTCAAGTACTGTAGGCTTTTGATTCATATAATCTGGATAGGTGTTGTACAGGAGCAGGGAGGGAGAATGAGACCAAACTCTGGGTGCGTCTACATGTTCATTAATGTGCTTTAGATGATACACATTAAATCTAGTACCGCCATTGTGAGGTACTAGAAAAAGGCACATTAACCTATTTTAATGTGCTTTAGCTAAAGAGCATGGGTTCTTTGTGACACCTTAATGTGCATTAAAATAGGCTAATGCACATTAAAGTACATGTGTAGATGCAACCACTGTGTGACAATAGGTAAATGGAGAGTAAATCAGGGGAGTAGCTGACAGACAAGAGTTTGATAACAAGAACTGTCAGGCACATGTGGTGACAATAGACAACAGATCACAAGCAACAGGCACTAACAAGTGTAAGAGTTAATGTAAGAGAAACATGATCAGACTTTTATCCTAGTTAATTCACTTGCAGTGTCTTTTTTTCCACTACTTATTGTGCAGCATTTCTAACTCACACCTATATAATGCATATAGCTATTTCCCTTCTCACTCCATTGGACTCCTGACTTCTCTGTTAGAATTTATTAAGTTTTCCATCAGCATAACCTGGTACATGGGGTAGATTATTGTTCCTGTTGGCTAACCTTATCTAAAGAATTCAGCCTTGTTCAAATACACCTTTATTATGATGGAGTTCACAGTTCACATGCAGTAATCAGATTGTTGATTCAACGTAAAGTACCTAGGAGTTTAATATCTAATAACAATTATAACTATTTTCATCAAAAAGTACAGTAAATCTATATTTCAAAGTTTCCAATAAAAGTCCAGTTATAAAAACTATAACTTCATCTTTCTTCAAAATGTCAATAAGAATATTTTAGATGATAAAATATTTCTAGTATTTTATCACCTCAACAGTATAAGTCAGAGTATTGGCATTAAATAGTCATTTTGTATATTTTTACAGCATCAAAAGATGTTGTCGCCAAAAGTAGGTGTCTTAGCCAATGTAAACATTTTATATTTTAGTCAATGCTTTAGAAAAAAAGTATTTCATTTTATATATTACTATATTATATAGTAAAATAATTTGTTTTTGTCTAAACCACTGGCTAAAATACAAAACATTATTTATATATATATATGTGTGTGTGTGTGTATACATGCACATACACATATGTAATATTATTTACATTTATATATATATATATATAGAGAGAGAGAGAGAGAGATCTTTAAATGCAATGCAACATAATATTTTATTTTTATTATATTATATATATATATATATAGGGTTTGTGTAGCTAACCTGTAAAAAATGTAAAAATTATACAAGCAAAATTCAGTATAGTTTTTTTTTTCCTGGGAAGTGGAGCAGTTAATATTCAACATGAAATGTCTAATCTTTAAATACATTATAATCTAACTGCTTAGGATAATTTTTGCTTTAATACCTTAAGAGTCTGCAAAGCCTGAAGGATGGGATTATTAAAATGGAATTTTAATGTCAAAATTATCAGAGAAGAGAACATATTGCTACTGTTCATAAAAAAAATGTATTCAATTTCTGTTTGATTTGTTCAAATAAGAGATGAGAATATATTTGATTATAGCTAGTAAGTATTCTAAAAGTTGATCAGATGACTATAGGTCATTGCAACACAAGTGCTGTCAACTATGGAGATTAGTATACTTAAGATACTGTAATATGCAGTAGCATATAAACATACCTGTGCTACTGTCTTAATTTTAAGCTTCTATGTGGATGCTACTTATAGGGGGAGAATAAAAATTACATAAACACAGAAAATCAGTCATTGTTAAAAATGAAACTAAAAAATGTTTCTAAGGAAAGGGAGGAACTGGTGCAGTGGTTCAGTAGTTTTGTAAAGGAACAGTACAATTTTTGTACAAACAGTACAAAATTATAAAGCCGAATTTAAGAAGATCTCTTATTTCAGAAGCAAAGTTAAAAGTACTTTGGGAAGGAAAATAAGTTTACACAAAGATTAGCTAAATAAGAAAGAAATCTTGCCTCGGTATTTGCAAGTCTTGTCATTTGTTTCATGGACAGTCATAAAACTGATACATTTTTTAACAAAAACTTTTGTAAAAACATTGCTTTTTATATGTTTGTGTATCCTGCTCGGACTCCTTTTATTTCCCTTCTCCTGCTCAGAAAACTTTATCATTCAGTCGCAGAGTAGGAAAAAAAATGTGATAATTGCATACTACAAATAATGTACAGGGGTCATTTATCTATGCTGTATTTACTTTGGTAAAGATTTTCTCTTAGGACTATACAATCTATGAAACAAACAATTCAAGAATAACCCAGCAATTACAATATGTTCATATGATGTGTTCAAACAATTTCAAATAGCAAGCAAACCTGTAAAATTCAACATCTGTTCATGGATTATTCATGAACCAAAAATTGGTAAAATTTATCTGACAAAATAATTTTGCAATAAATAGTTAACTTGGTTCCACTAAGAAGTGGGATACACTCAAGAGACATCAAAACTTTAAGAGTTTTATACTATCAACTTTCATTAATGCTAAAATTATCCTATGGTAAATAAATTGCTGCACCCAGCCAACTAATACAAAAAAGCAATAACAAGATAGCATTTAGCTGTACTATTTTAAGTAATTGTTTTTAGAGAAAATACATACTTTACAGCACTTCTATAATTGTGTTTGTCAGTTTCTTAAGGAGGATTATCCCTGTAGCAATACACACTTTTCTTTCTACGTTAGCAAATACCTACAATGATGGCCTCATACATAATAATTTAGAACTATTAATAGAAACTATAATAAGCAATCAATAGTCATTCAAACTTACAAGTATAATTTTTACCCAACTGGGGGAGATGTAGGAAGCCGTCCTATGGTTTGGCACAAAGATACAAAAACACAGTAGGTATCATTTTCAGAACAATGCACATTTGTAATTTATGAATGTTCTTTTATATACTTGTATATACCATCACTTTTTTCTTGCTTTTTTCCCCCAGTGCTACATAATTATAACTTGCAAAATGTAAATATTTATGAATTCACAGGATGTTCGCTGGAAGAGAAGAATGTTATACTTACAGATTTTACTTGTACTTGCAGGATTCACATAATATTATTTGCCGTTATGATGTACTGAAAAATGCAAAAAAATACAATATTATACATTTGATTTTCCTAAAAAAATACCATCTGGTGTTATTTTTTTAAGAGTTGGAGATTAGCTCCTTAATTGCTTATAGCTAGAGATAGACATTACTACATTTATTGACAATTTTATTCTCTACAATAATCATACATTTAAATAGTGACATTGTTCCTAGAGGATGCCAAAGTGCAAACTGATATTCAAACCCTTTATATTGCATCACCCACAACTAAAATGGAATAATTTTTGAGGTGAAGTACTGTAGCTGTTTAATGGTGCTCAATAGCGATGTAGAATAACTTTGGAAATAAGTAGCTTTTCCAAATGAAAACGGAAATTTATGTGGCAGAAAAATCATTGAAGCTGGTACTTGGTTAGGGTATGTTCACATGTCTTCTCTTGGAGGAGGTTATTTTTGGTCCTTAATAACATCACTTAGGACTTTTTGCTTTGCTACTCATCTGAGTGAGGACGCTCCTAGCACACCAAGTACCATGCTGATATCTCAAGTTTGTCATCTACTCAAAAGGCATGTCTACATGTGCATCCCACTATGCAGTTTGTACTGAACAGTCTTTTAGTACTTGCTACAGGTACTGCACAGTTCCAATGGTACACAGGTAGTTTCTGACCCTACTGCGCAGTAGCAGCAGCCTCACAGTTAGCGCCCACCAATGCTGTGTCACTATAGCTCATCAGTCCAGTGATGTAGCAGCTCGTGTAGATGCGCCCAGACAGCAGCTTGCTTTTCCTTGTGGGCATCTCATGTATATAAATACCCTTCTCAGACTTTGTGACTGTTTCATTTACATCAGTTGAGCTTGCCTTCGATTAGCATATAAAAGGAGCAAACACATGGCATGGAGCTCTCAAGAGTTTTAACTTACCAGAATCCATTGTAACATTATCCCAAGAAATCAGGGTAAAACTATAAAAGTTAGGGTACACTAATATAGGTGTATTGTACCCACTTCTATCTGGGGTAGTCATTTGCTCAATGTAAACAAGCTATTAACTATTCTCCTGCCACCTCCAGGCAATGTGATAGTGCTTATGATAGCAGCTATGCTAAGATAGCTGCCTGTCTGTCTGCTCTGGATATTGATATACTTTTCATGGTTGTGCAAATGCAATGTAAGTTACACCAGTGTTAATCTGACTTGTGCCCAACCCCATAAATTAACTTGTAGGAGATCAACTGGGATCACAGCACATTGTGGTAGACTAATTTCATAATGGCCATTGTTAAATACTATGCTGTTGGTTGTCTTGTTTTCTAATGTGCGAGTCACGTAAGATGGATGAAAATTGGCAGTAGTGTAAACATAGTTCAAAATACAAATTCCATTTTGTGGTTGATAAATATATTTTACTAAAAGAGCCACTTGTATTAATGGATCAGGCCCAGAAGTTAAGAAGGGTCAGTACATGGATGAGAGTCCAATTTAAATGTTCATTTGTTTAACTTAGCACTGATATGAATAGTAATACAATCCAATACAATTAAAGTGTCTTATAAATGAAAGGTAATAATGGTTAAATTTCAGTATTCAGGGATTCAGCTTCAATTAGTCTTTTTTCTGAATTGTTTGTACTTACGCAGTTTTTCCACATGTGTAAAATTGGTCTGAAAGCCTCACTAAAATATCTTTGGGGAATTTTGGCCCTTGGTCTTCCAGATCTACCAGGTTTCCAGAAATTCAGTCATGGAAAATTGGGAAGTAATGAAATAGCCGACCACAGCTTTTGGAACCTTGAGATAACATTCATTTTAAGATGTGGGCAGAAGTTCAGGTGTTCTGCTTTTCTCACTGCAAGTCACCAGTTAGTTATTAGGTTTTACGTAGAAACAGAAAAATTGTGTCTGACTCTACAATTAGTTCCTATTGTTGTCTTGGGGATTTTACCTTCTTAGGGAGCATATGTTCTGGCCTAAGGTTAATTTGAACTCCTGCATTATTAGCACACACTGGGTGCATCTACACATGAAATTAATGCCACACAATAAACTCTGGCACATATTGCACCAGAGTGAGTGGTGTGTTTACATGTGTGCCCAGGACTACAGCACGTTGATCTGGGTCAGAGCAGCGCTAGCTGGCAGGGACTCCTGGGTGGGGTCAGCTTGTCTGGGGCTGTTCTGATCTGGCTCAGTGTGGTGCAGAGGAGCTTGCTGGTGCTCCAGTGCAGGGTACCTAGCAGGAAATCCCCTCACTGAAGAACCCTTGTGCCCCAGCCAGCCCAATCAGCATCTACACATGCATTGCTGCACACTAAAGTATGCTGCCATAGGTTAGTATTTGTGCTTACAAGTATTAATCTATAGTGGAGTTAATTAGTTTCCTGTGGCCTAATATGTAGATGCTAAGATTCTACAGTACAGCTAATTAGCTCTGCAGTAAATGTCTCATGTAGATGCACTCACTGTAGTGTTAAATGCACTGGCTACTGAATGCCACAAGCTTTCATCAACTTTGAGGGGATCTCTCCATAAGAAACTCCACTTGCCTCTACTCTCAACCAGAACCAATTGCTGTACCGTGAAACTGTTTTCCAGCCCTGCCCTCAGCACTTTTGTATGATTCAACTGTAATTAGTTGCACAGGAAGAGCTGAGGAGAACATTTAATTAGGCTTTAGGTAGAACTGTTTGAATAACTAATTATTTTATTTGATGGAAATTAAAAATAAATGGTCTCAGCTGTCTACTTCTGGTACACTTGTATTCTTGTCATCTTATTGAATCTTCTCCCAAGCTTTTCTATAAAGTTGCGTGTGCAACTTATAATTCGGTTCATCCCAAATATTTTTTTTATTTTAGTTTATTTTATTGGCAAGTTGTAAAGCAAAAAATCATTTCAAGTCAAATGAAATGTTTCATTTGAAAGGAAGTGTTTTCATTTCACATTTGAGCATTTTTAAGGATTTATTTTTAAAAAATAAAAGTGGAGGATATTTTGAAGACAAATGTCATTTTGAACTGGAAAATCAAAAGGTTTCAGCTAGAATATGTCACAACAAAATGTTTTAACTTTTTCAAGTATGAAGAGTTCAATGAAACTGCAGAGAATTTACAAAATGTTTTAGTGGCACCCAGTCTGCATTTCTCAGCAGAAGAAATGGAGCCAGAAATTTCTTCCAGCTCTAGATTTTGGATTGTATTATGCCAATAGTATGCCTTTAGTTACCAGGTTGACTAACAATGTGTGAGAAAGACAAGAAATAAAGGGAATCTTTTGTGGTTGTACTTGCTCTGAATTACTTAGCAGTAGTAAATGCTTATATTTATCCATAACATTAATGGAGTAATTCTAAATATACTTATGGGGAAGAACTGTTAAACACTGTGAATTTTATAGACACTTTTGTAGACCACAGCATCACTTTGAGAATATACTGTATGAGCATATCCTGACTACAAATGTGCCAGTCTGTGTCCCCCATAAGGCCCAACATACAAATCCAAAATCAGAATATGGTCCTATGGGCATAATGTACAGCTGTATTTCCTTCAAAAAGCAAATATTTTAAAGGCATAAATGCAGAAAAGCTGAACTTAATTAATTGTGGGTAAAATTCTGACTTATTGAAAAACCCCTCAAGGTTTTCACCACTGATTTCTAAGGGGGCAGGATTTCACCCTGTGAGTCATCCCAATGAATTCGTGAGGAAATCACCCTGTGTAAAGTTTAGCACAGTCTTTGTATGACTGGGGCCTTAATTTGTAAATTTTAAAATAAGTAGTCATGTATTTTTTTTGAGACTTTCTACATGTATATAATGGTTGATAGAAGGTCTTGTACTCTTACTGCATTTCCCCTCCTCCTTCCCTGCCCTGCCCCATCATCCAGCTTCTCCATAAATTTGTATTTAAAAAAAGATAAAATCATCTGATTAAAAGGAAAACAGAATCTTAAAAAAGATAAGGAAAATCTTAAAAAAAAATCCAGGCCATTAAAGTAGGAAACTAGGGCTGGAAGATAATCATGAGGTCATTTAATTCAATCCTTATCTTAAAGGAGTATCATTCCTGACTAAATCATCCAAGCCAAGTGTCTGTCTAACCTGCTTTTGAAAATTTCCAAGAATGGAGATTCCCCAGCTTCGCTAGGTAGGCTGTTTAATGCTTGACCACCTCATAGTCAAAAAATTATTCCTAATCTCCAGCCTAAATTTCCTCTGCTGCAGCATGAAGCCACTGCTCCTTGCCCTCTCCCTTAAGGCCACAGAGGAAAGGCTATCTCCATCCTCTTTATAATCACCTTTCAGGTATTTGAAGATTGTTTTCAAATTCCTTCTTTGTAGTCTCTTCTCCAGGCTAAATAACGCTAATTCTTTCAGCCTTTCCTCAGAAGTCTTGCTTCCAAAGCCCCTTAATTATTTTTGTTGCCCTTTACCGGATTGTTTCTAAACTGTCCATATCTTTTTTGAAGTGTGGGGCCCAAAACTGGCCACAGTTCTTCAGGTGAGACCTCACCAGTATTGAATAGACTGGAAGAATAATTTCCCTTGATTTTCAAGGGACACTCCTGTTAATGGAATACAGTACACTATTGGTCCTTTTCTTTTCTTTTCTTTTCTTTTCTTTTCTTTTCTTTTCTTTCTCTCTCTTTTTAAATAAAAAAGAACATTGTTGGCTCACTTTAATCCCCAAGTCTGTCCCCATGACATTGCAGCCTACCTGGTCATATCCCAGTTTTTATTTATGAATATAATTATTCTGTTCCAAGTCTGGTATTTTGCACTTGTACTTGTTGAATTTTATATGATTGATTCTGGACCATTTTCCCCATCTATCAAGGTCAGGAAAGTCTAGAATAAGATAGCTGTAGTTGTGATAAAATGTTCCATTTTTTTAAATGAAATCTTCATGTTTTCTGAAGCAGGAGGCAACTGTGACCACATGAAACCTGCTCTTGCCTTTGTTTCAAGGTAATTTGCATCATCACAGATCCTCACAAGAGGTGAAAGGCTACCAGCTATGAACTGACTGCCCAGAGGAGTCTTCCATCTGTTGACTCCTCTGTGAAATCCTATGAAATATGAACTTTCATTTCTACCCAGAAGAACTTTCACAATCTTTTCTCTAGTGCCTGATGAAGGGTGTTTATGCCTGAAAGCTTGCAAATAAAGATTTTTTTTTGCAAAAGTCTTGTTGGTCTAATAAAAAGATATCAACTCTGCTACAAGTACAGTACTACAGGGCTCTGGGGGCTGGGCTCAAGGAACTAGTTTTCTCTTCTGTACTCCCTGTTGGAGGCCATGGACACAGGAGAGAAGGCTGCATGGAAGAGGTCAACAGATGCCTCATGGTGGTGCTACCATGAGGGGTTTGGTTACTTAGACCACAGTATGCACTTGAGAGAGAGAGGACTTCTAGGATGAGATGGCATTCACCTCACGTGGAGAGGTAAGGCCCTGCTATCAGCCAGGATGGCTGATCTACTGGAAAGGGATTTAAACTGACTTTGCTGGGGGATGGGGAAACTTCAAGTGGAGCATGCCCAGGGACTGGCACACAGGAAAGCTCCCTTGTGGAGGACACTAACACAACTGTTTTTGAAAATACTAACCAAACAGTTCTCCCACAGCATCTCAGGAAAATGAGGGTGTTACTTGAGGGTCTCAGCTGCCTGTACACCAATGCCAGGAGCATGGGGAACAAGCAGGAGGATCTCCTAGCCCTCCTGCTCTCTAGTGGGCAATATAGTCATGGAGACCTGATGGGACTCCTCACATGACTGGAGTAAAGCCATAGAGGGATACACCATACACAGAAGAGACATAGTAGGGAGAAAAGGCAGAGATGTAGCTCTCTACATGAGAGAGCAGTACACCTCTCTGGAGGCTGACATTGGCTCCAAAGATAACCAGCTTGAAACCCTCTGGGTCAAGCGGGGGGGGGGGGGGGGGGGGGACAGGGGAAGCAAAGTGAGAGAGACCTAACTGTGGGCATTTGCTACAGGCCACCAAATGAAGGGGAGGAGCTGGAGCTGGAGCTCTCTTGAGAACTGACAGAGGCCACACACACAAGGGACTTGGTTGTCATGGGTGACTTCAATTACCCAGACATAGATTGGGAGGAACACTTGGCTAGGTCTGATGACTCACACAGTTTCCTGACTATGATTGAGGAGCTCTTTCTGACCCCAAAAGTGCAAGGACTGACCAAAGGTAATGCTCTCTTAGACCTGATCTTGGCCAAGGGAAATGATCTGGGGTGCACGAAGAGTGGTCGTTGCTCAAGGACACGATCCTCAAAGCACAAAAGAACACTGTTCCTGCAAGAGGAAAGGTAGCAGGAGGGATGGTAAGCCCTTCTGGCTTAATAGGGACATTGCAATACTCTTAAAAAAGAAAAAGGAGGTATACGCACAGTGGAAATTAGGGACAGTCTTCAAGGAGGACTATACTTTAGTGGCCAGTGTCATATTGAATGAAATAGTTTGAATGTTTGTAAAGATTGCCCATTAGCCAGTTTCAGGAAGAAGATAGGATTTATCTCCTTATCTAGCTCATTGTTTCGGAGCTACATGCGAAATGTCCTGACTTCGCCTAAAACCTTAATCTAAATTGTACCTTTAGAAATTTTTTACAAAGAAAGTAAATATCCTAAATTCCGAGACATCAAAGCCTAAGGCCTTTTAACCAAATTGCTAAGAAAAGAGTATTTACAGTGATATGGAAGTCTCCCCAAGAATAATTTAAAAATGCTCAACAAAGGTAATTTCTGTTGAGTAAGATCCGAGCCCAAATTTGGGAGTTATGATGAATTGAGTAGGAGGAGCCCAATGACGGCAGCTCACTCAATAAAAACCTGTAACTTACTGTCCCAATTTGGAGGTGACTTCACTTGCAGAACAACGAAGGAAGAATCGCAAGTATAAGTTCAGATTAGATTGATCGCCTAATCAAGCCTCTCCGTGAACACGAATCTCTTAGTTCACGCTGAAGCCGCGGAGCGCCCGAAAGGGACTGAAGGAAGGGGACGTAGTCCTATCACTGGTGAGCCCAGCTCATTGAATCGTATTGCTGAGGCCAGCCTATTGAACCGTACTACTGAGGCCAACCCATTAAATCGTACTACTGAGGAATGAAACCATATTTTGGTATTTGGCTTCTCGGAATTCTAGGATTGTAAGTATATTATGAAAAATAACAGTATTGATTCAAATTTAACTTTTAGTTGTAATTGTAGTTGTTTTTGTAACACTAATTCTTATAGCATTGTTTGGGAAGGAAGTGCATTCGGAGCATTGTTTCTGATATATGTAATTATTGTGTTTTTAATGTTTGTGGTGTTTCTTAAAGCTAAGCAGTGTTATATACGTAGCAAAGAGTTTTAAAATAAAATTGTGTTGTATAAATTAAGTGTGTAATCATTGTGAAATCGTGCAATCAGCTAACTACTCCCCCAGCCAGTGCATCAAAACGAATCAGTAAATTGTGTGGGATTTTCTCTATTCCATAACCCACTAGAGACAGCCAGCACTTGTATGGAAATGATCAGGAAAGGCAAAGCGGCGACTGAGTTTAGGTTAGCCACAGGAGTCAAGGACAATAAGAAGTCCTTCTTTAGGTATGTAGGCAGTAGAAGAAAAACAAATGGAAGTGTGGGACCCCTGCTTAACACCACAGGATAGTTGGTAACCAACATTCAGGGAAAAAAAAACTGAACTCCTGAATGCCCGCTTTGCTTCGGTATTTCAACAGACCATGGGGAAAGTCAAACAAGATAAGGCTCATAGGGGACATGCTGGGACTGACAGCCTCCCTACTGTGGATGCTGAGCAGGTACAATACCAACTTGAAAAGATAGACATTTATAAGTCAGTGGGACTGGGTGGACTTCATCCAAGAGTGCTGAAGGAGCTGACTGAGGTCATCATGGAACCCCTGGCAAAGCTCTTTCAGAAATTGTGGCGTGCAGGGGAGATCCCTGAGGATTGGAAGAGGGCCAACATTGTGCCCATCTTCAAGAAGGGGAAGAGGGAGGACCCGGGCAACTATAGGCCAATCAACCTAACCTCTGTCCCAGGGAAAATCATGGAAAAGCTCATTAAAGAATCTAAGTGCGATATGCTCGTGGAATGTAAGATTCTGAATGATAGCCAGCATGGCTTTGTTGCAGGTAGGTCTTGTCTTACTAACCTCATCTCCTTCTACGACAAGGTCTCTCACCACCTGGACATGGGAGACAAGGTAGACTTCACATACCTAGACTTCCAAAAGGCTTTTGATTTAGTATCCTGTGATAACCTTGTGGGATGACTGGAAGATTGTGGGCTCAGCTGCTCAACAGTTCAGTGGGTGGTAAACTGGCTACAGGGTAGGACTCAGAGGTTCTCATTAATGCATCTGTGTAGTCCTTGTGCAAAGTGGCCAGTGGTGTCCCTCAGGGGTCCGTGCTTTGACCGGTGCTTTTCAACATCTTTATCAATGATTTGGATGCGGGGGTGAAAAGCTTGCTGGCCAAATTCACGGATGACACCAAGTTATAGGGCAGTGTGGTCACGCCAGAAGATGGGTTGCCGATACAGCTGGACCTGGACAGGCTGGGGGGGCCGGGAGGACGTAGAACCAGATAAAGTTTAACACTTCCAAGTGTAAGGTGCTCCATCTGGGGGCAAATAACCCTCAACATACATACAGGCTCGGAGGTGACAGCCTGACTTGCACCATGACCAAAAAGAACCTTGGGTAATTACTGACCATTGCATGAACATGAGCCATCAATGCAATGCGGTGGCCGGCAGGACAAATAACATGCTGGCATACATCAACTGATGCATCTCATGTAAAACTAAGGAAGTGAAATTCCCGCTGCACTCAGCACTGGTGAGACCACAGTTGGAGTGCTGTGTCCAGTTCTGGGTGCCGCACTTCAATAAGGACATGGAAAAACTTGAGAGAGTCAAGAAAAGAGCCACCCATATGATGAGGGACTTGCAAGGCAATCCATATGAGAAAAGGCTGAGGTACCTGGGACTCTTTAGCCTAAAGAAGAGAAGGTTGAGAGGGGACTTGATAGAGGCTAAGCGCTATATCAGAGGAGTGTATCAGGAGCTCAGTGAACAACTGTGCACTAGGGCACCCCTGGGGAAGACCAGGACCAATGGATATAAACTCCTGGAAAGCTGCTTCAGGCTTAATACCAGGAAAAACTTCGTCACAGTCAGGGTGTCCAGACTGTGGAATAAACTCGCTCCAGATGTGGTGCAGTCCCTGGAGGTTTTCAAGAGGAGACTGGACGGTCACCTTGCTGGGGTCATTTGACCCCACTTGTCTTCCTGCCTACAGCAGTGGGGGTGAGGGGAGGGGGCTGGACCCAATGATCTGCGAGGTCCCTTCCAACCCCTAACAATCTGTGAATTTATGAATCTGAGTCCTGGTTGCCATTTTCATATTGATTTACATAGAAATTTTGGATCTAAGGCATCGTGGGGAATTACACTTAAAATACTTATGCCATTTTGAAAGTTTTACAGGTTGAACAGTAATTCCCCATAATGCTTTATTCCAGCAAAATGTTCAAATACTACCATGCAACTTAAAAATGGGACTTCACTGGTCCCACTGACTTCGAACTGACATCCCTCATTCTTGAAGATATGTAGGTGCTCAGTTGCTTTCCAGTTGTCAAGTGCTTTCCATTGTTGGGTTCTATATCTTTAGAATTTTTTTATCACATCAGTGAAACTGGTAGGAGTGATTCTAGGTATACCAACACATTCCAAGTTGCTGGGCACAGAGCAATTTTGAACCCATTATAGTTTTTATTTTATTTTATTTTATTTTATTGCATTATGATACTTCTCGCAGCTTTATAAAGGCAGATTTTCATCAACTGAAGAAAATAAATAAATAAATAATAAAGAGGAGTGAAAAATGTTGTTTTTGTTCTAACAATATGCCTGTCTTTTAAATCACATAGGATAACCCAGCTTTACCTGCCTGATTGTAAACTTGCTATCACTTCCAAAATGCAAACAGATGTTTTCTCCCCTGCAGGTGCACATAGATTGGGTGATCTACAACTACCCATGGGAAGTTCCAGATGGCTTGCATGTTGATACCTTACTGTACCTGCACCTTTCTGGTAAATGTTTCCATGTTTTAAATAGCTGCTAACACACTTTAGATGGGAGAAATTTATATATAGCCTGATTAAAAAACATGACAGCATAATGAGTATTGACTATTTCAGAATCTGTTTTAAATAGCTTTTCCATTTATGTGTTGTCCTCCTAGGGTACACACAGAATTCAAAACTGGTAGCTAATATATATTTAAGTTCAGGAATGAATGTGTTTAGATGTTTGATTTTTTTTTTCTCTCTCTCTCTCTATAGGGGAAGAGCTCTATCAGAACAAACTAATTTATATAAATTAGAATGTTATTTTCCTATAACATGCAATAATGTTGTTTTACTTGGAAATTTTAATATGTATAATGGATTCTTACTATATCTATCTTCCTGAAGGAGCTTGTATAACAATCCTGAAGTGGCTTACTGACTTTCAAATACTGGTCTTTGTTTGCTAACAAGTTTCACATGTTTTAAGATATAGTTGGGACCTCTAATATGAAGACCTGGAACCCCTACAGCAGGCAAAAGGGATTTTTTTCCCCCTAGGGTTTTGCTTTGTCCTCAGGGTCCTAATTGGTGATTCTAAATCTGGTGTAGAGTGATTCTGTCATGGACCAGGCTGAACTGGTAGTGGAGGAGCAGTGAAGCCTATCCAGACAAAGAGTGGTTGTTTGGTATCATGGAACTGGGTCAGGTACCTGTACATAAGGGCTAGATATAGTAATGAGGTCTTCAATGAACTGGAGCAGAGAGGTGTAATACAGCCCAACGTCTTACACCTCAAACCAGTATTGACTCTATTTGGATCCATTACTGAATATAGGCTAAGTTTTAGCATGGATGTGCAGTGTGGATGACTAGTTCTCTGACACACCAATTTGAATAAGTAGTAGTTAAAATTGTGGGATTAGCCACAATTCTAATATGGATTTTGTTAATTTTATTTTGCGTGTGTATGACTATCACTAGAACTTGGGCTTGGGAATTTTCCATCAAAATGATTTTCCTGTGGAACATATCCTTTTATTAAAATCAAAATCTTCCAGGAGAAAAAAAATATTTTGCCAAAACACATGATTTTCCATTGGAAAAAGTGAAATGGTGGCTTGCTCTGGCTGATGACCTGGAAAGTTACTATTTTCCTTTCTTATTGAAGTCATAAAGTGCAATTGACAGGAACGTTCTAGACAGGCCTTTAGGCAGCTGGCTACAGAGTAAATCAGAGGACCTGAATGCCCTGGCTCTGTAGCAGCAGAACTATGTAAGCAGAGAGTTTAGGTACTCAGCTTCTGGCAGTCAGCCTAGTAGGCTGGTTTACTTTCTGCTTGAGGGGAGAACAAGAAATTGAAAAAAGCCTTCCAAGTAGGCAGCTGATCCATCTGTCACAAGTATACGTTTAACTGAGTTGTGTGGAGTATAAATTTATGTTGTAAGTAAGGGCACCAAACCTATGGACATCATTTATGTACACTCATTTAAATGCATAGATATCTAAAATGTATACAAGGATGTCTACTCTACCTAAAGCATACAGGAAGGAGGAATACAGTTGAACTATATATGTTGTTTACCTCTTCTCTTTGACCACAAACATGCAATGAGGTCAGCAAGATAGACTTATGTCTGGGCAAAGTCCCACTCTGTATACCATTGGCAGTCCCTTGATATAAGAAGGACAGTCTTTCAGCAGAAAAGGAAGTCATCAGTAGGTTTACAGATGGCTGAAGAGGCCAATCCAAGCTCTGCTTGTTCAACTGCTGATGTGACAAAGTTCCAGAAGGAAGGAGCAGATCCTGGTGATGACAGGTCAGAGCTCTTTCTCTTTATCTCTCTCATCTACCTCTATAGTGTGGTGATTTTGCTCAAAATGATGAATGTCTTATTGTACATCTTGGCACTATTGAGGATCATTCAGTGCTTGAGTCACCCAGGTATTGATATTTTTACATTTCTTCATATTGGCCTTCAAGGTGTCCTTGAATCTCTGCCTTTGCCCACCTCTAGAGCAAATTGGGAGTATAGGAACTGTTTTGGGAGCCAGTTGTCAGGCATCCTTATGACATGTCCTGTCCAATGTACCTGGTGCCGTTCAAAGATGGTTTCAATGCTGGTGGTGTTTGCTTGAGTCAGAAAGCTGACATTCTTTCTTCTGTCCTTCTAATTGATATAGAGGATTTTTTTAAGACATCGCTAATGATAACATTCCAAAGCTTTCAGGTGTTTTCACTATGTCATCCAAGTTTCATACCTATACCACAGGGTAGGGATGACAACAGCCTGGTAAATGAGAAGTTTGATTTGGGATCTGACATCATAATCATCAAAGATGCAATTTCAGAGATGTCCAAAGGCAGCACTGTCTGTTTTTATCTGGTGTTAAATTTTGTCATCTATATTTGCATTTGGTAAAGGTGGCTACCCAGGTAGGGGAAATGCTCAACCCTCTCCAAGGATTTCTCTTTAATTGTAATGGGTAGAGGAGCAGATGGTTCATAGATTCATAGATGTTAGGGTCAGAAGGGACCTCAATAGATCATCAGTCCAACCCCCTGCATAGGCAGGAA
>NW_005841987.1:167806-173922 GCF_000455745.1 Alligator sinensis
TAGTTGATCCCAGCTAGATGCCTATCTAACCTCCTCTTGAAGACCCCCAGGGTAGGGGAGAGCACCACCTCCCTTGGGAACCCATTCCAGACCTTGGCCACTCTATTGGCCAATTGGTTGGTTTTGGATGGTTTGGTAACACATCTTAATTTCTCTGAAGTTGACAGTAAATCTTAGCATTTCATACATTTCACAAAACCAATCAAGAGTGACCTGGAACTCTTCAGTTAAATACAAATGGCACAATCATCAGCACCTCGAAGATCAATAATGGAGATATTGGTTATATGGATTTGGAATGTAACTGTTTGATGTTAAAGAGATTATCATCCCTGCAATATTGGAAGCTAGTACCAGACAGAATTCTGTCAGCAATGAGATGTAGAACATCTGCAAAAGCATGAAAAACATGTTTCTTCTTCTTATCTTGTGTGCACTTACTCAATTGAAGAGCTTCAGCTCACTATTGATTAGTTCTTTGAAGCATAAATGCTGGCACTCACTGGGTGCAACTACACATATACTTTAATGTGCAGTAGCCTATTTTACTGCACATTAAAGCATCACCTAAAAAACCATGCAGATATGCCAATACACAGTAAAATAGGCTACTGTGCATTAAGCATCACTAAAAAAGTGTGCACTTTTGCTATTGTGCATTAGGGCAGCCTAATGTGCATTTCCTTAGTACCTCACATTGGCGGTACTAAATTTAATCTGCATTAGGAAAAACACATTAATGCACATGCAGACACACCCACTGTCAACTTAATGAAAACCAAGATACATTAGCAAAGCACTCTAAACCAACCAGCTACTCCTCCTCATTGTCAAGCACATCAATCACTTTGTACCAATCACTAGAGATCCATCCTAGTGAAATGTATTGTAAGACTGAGCATTGTGTTATAAGTTGCTTATTGTAGATGCTCTGTTGCCTGTTGCATTTAACCAGCACCTAGTGCACTGGGCCCAAAACTTGAGTGAGTCTTTGGAAAATGTTTGCAGTATAAATTCTCTCTATATAAGGGCTTAGTCTGTCTGTCTGTCGGTAATGCTTTTGGGGGACATGGCTTCTGACAGGGCGTGGCTCCAGCCAGTGCTGTGTCAAGAATGCCTGTCAAGAATGATGGGCAGGGCATGGCTCCAGTGGAGCGGGCCAGGTAGAGGGGGACAGGCAGAAGTGGAGTGGTGGGAAGGGGAGGTGGGTGGCACAGGGATGTACATGAACTGGGGGGGAGGGCGTGTGGCCAGACATGGAACAGCGGCAGCACAGGACAGTGGGTGGCAGCGGCAGCTGCTGTGTGCAAACTTCCCCTGCCCCCTTCTCCTAGGAGGTGGCCACAGTGCAGGGTGGTGGTGCTCCATCCCCGCCCCCTCTCTCCCATTATTCTTGACCAGCAGTTTGCAAGTAACGTATAAAAATGAAAAGTTTGCAAAGTCACAACATATCCTCATGTGCTAACCTGCTAATCTGCTGTTCAGTGTCTTCATCAGCAACCTGGAAGATGGAATAGAGAGCATCCTCAGCAAGTTTGCTGATGACACCAAGCTGTGGTGGGGAGTAGTAGATATGCTGGAGGGGAGGGCTAGGATTCAGCATGACCTAGACAAATTGGAGGATTGGGCCAAAAGAAATCTCATGAGGTTCAACAAGGACAAGTACAAAGACCTGCACTTAGGATGGAACAATCCCATGCACCAGTACAGGCTGGGGGCTGACTGGCTGGGCAGCAGCTCTGCAGAAAAGGACCTGGAGGTTACAGTGGACAATAAGGTGAATATGAGCCAAGAGTGTGCACTTGTTCCAAAGGAGGCTAACGGCATACTGGGCTGCATTGTTAGGAGTGTTGCCAGCATGTCAATGGGAAGTTGTTATTCCCCTCTATTCAGCACTGGTGAGGCCACATCTGGAGTACTGTGTTCAGTTGTGGGCCCCCACTACATAAAGGATGCAGACAAATTGGAGAGTCCAGCAGAGGGTGACAAGAACGTTGAGGGGGCTGGGGGACATGACTTATGAGGAAAGGCTGAGGTAATTGGGCTTGAGAGGGAATTTAATAGCAGTTTTCAACTACCTGAAGGGTGATCTGAAAGATGATGGAACTAAACTGTTCTCAGTGGTGGCAGATAACAGAACAAGGAGCAATGGTCTCAAATTGCAGCAAGGGATGTTTAGGTTAGATATTAGGAAGCATGTTCTTACTAGGAGGGTAGTAAAACACTGAAAGAAGTTCCCCAGAGAGATGGTGGAAGCTCCATCCTTGTGTAGCCCAGGTAACTTGGGTATATACTCTCCTTCTCCAATTGAAGGGGATTGTTAGCTTGCAGGTGTGCTGTGGGATGGGAACTGCAAACCATTCAGTTTCCCTCCATCCCTATAGAACCAGACCAGGACAGTCAGGGGACTTAACTATATACACAGTTATTTACATTAATATATCACAAGGGAAAGGAACATGGATATAAACATATGTACAATATAAGTATATATTAATAAGCTGTCTAAACCAGTAACATAAACAATACCCTTTGGGTAAATGACATAAAACCTTATACCAGTGCTCCAGATACAGGTAAGTCGCAGGTAAGTATCTGATTTGAAACAGATAAACCGATAAACTCAATCCTGAGAGGAAACTGCAATGCCCTTCGGCTTTTTCTAAGCCCTACATAGGAGCTAGTAACTTTAGTGGGGCCATCCCAGTGAGACCTCCCCTTTAAGGAGCCCTTAACTAACCAGGCAGGACTTCCCTCCCCTTTGGGAATCCTCTTTTCCCTGCAACTCATGGCTCCCAGGCCTGGAGGGTGGTCCTCTTCCTCTGTGCCAGGCTGCTCTCTCACCTGAAGTGGGTTTCGGGGGTGGGTTGCTGTCCTCTGGAACAGGGGTCTGCTATGCAGGGCTTCTGGGACCTTTGTCTTGGCCCTGTCGGCTGGCTCAGTAGCCTGATCACCGTCTGGCTCTCTGGACTCAAACTTTTGCTATGGGTCAGAGGCCTGGGCTGCCTCGTGCAGCACCAGGCTCGGTCTGCTTCTGGACCCTCTGTGCAGTGCCTCCTGCACCAAGCTCCCAGCCTCGTTCTGAGGGTTGAGGACCTGAGCTGCTCAAGTGCTCCAAAGGTCCTACTTCATTCATCATCCTATGCACAGTGTCTCTGGCCGCACACCAGAGGTTGCAGACCTGAGCCGCCTCATGCAGCTCCCAGAATCTGGATGCCATGTGCTGTGCTGGACACCAAGAGCCTAGCTGCTGAAGCCATCTGCTGTTCCCCACTGATGGAAGTGCTGAGGGGTGCTTCTGGGCTACTGCTTTGCCCTGCTGAGCAGCTCTCCTCAGCTCTTCTAGGCCCCGTTCTTCTCTCTTCTCTCTCCTGGATGTGCTTCCCTCATGCTGGGCAAGCAGCTCCTTTTATACACTCCAGGGCTCTGCCCCTGAAGTCTTCTGGACCTGAGTGTTAAAGTCTTCAATCAGGTCTGGTGGTGGGAAACTCCTCTCCCCCTTCTCTCAGGAAAGGAGCGTGACTTAACTTCTCTTGCTGCCTCCTGATTGGCAAATGGGCTCAAAACAGCAAGATTTCAAGCCTGGGACTCAACCCAAGCTCCAAAAGGCAAGCCTGCTACACTTGGAGATTCCAAGCTTTTAAGACCCAGCTAGGCAAAGCATTGGCTGGGATGATCTACTTGGGAATGGTCCTGCTTTGAGCAGGGGGTTGGATTAGATGACCTCCTGAGGTCCCTTCCAGCCCTCATTTTCTGTGATTCTATGATTTACTCATACATACATCAGATATCTGGAAAATCCTAAGTGTGCTGGAGTTCTTTCCCTGGGTTATCTGGGCAATTTTGGAAATTCTTCAGGAATATTTGTTCCTTCAGGAAGATTTGCCAACATATGTATCTTTACTTGCGCAGTCTCTTTTTGATTGCATTGGGACTCCAAACAGACATTTTACCAGTTCTGACATAGAATCACAAGTCAATCTGTTTAAAACATGATATGTACCATTGTAGAGGACTTGTTTAAAGTTGACTTTGTTTTACAAAATCTTGTCTTTTAAAACAGCAGTCCTACTTAGGTTCACTGAGTTCCTATGTGAGGCGTAAGGAATTGCATATATAGCCTTTTCAGTGTGTAAGATGTATGGTCGTGCAAAATCATGCAGAAGTACTTTACTATGAGTTGCATTTTATTGCCAGTTTCAGATACAGGAATGACATAACACTTAAAAAGGGCAAAGTTCAAATGCATGTGCTGAATTTAAAGGAGGTCTTATTCTTGCTCCAATAAATATACACCGGATGTAAGGCAAGAATTGGAAGACTTTCAGAATGCAGTTAGGACCAATAAGAATCTCATCAGGGACCATTTCAAAGATTAGTTTCTGATGTCCATAGAAACATATTGTGTGAGCCTGTTCTTAGATATTGCATTGTTCCTATACATTTCCATCACTATGAAAGAGCTCTGGCTGTACCAGTCTGATTGCTAGATTTTGCAATGTCCTCTGAGAGCTGCAAAATCTCAGCGGTCATGCTGGACAGGCTCTTTCTGTAAAGTGAGTCTTTAAAGCTTTATTTCCTTCTGGGAAAGCATATCTGAATATTGCCTAGATTTCAGATGTCCTATTTCAATGCTATTCAAAGGAAGCATAAAGAGGAAGCATGTTCCAACTGTGAAACCTCAGGTGATGTGGTTTCTGGTCCCAGGTCTCATACTAACTTTTTCTGTGTCAACCTCACAAAGTCACTTGGTCTGTTTTTCCATCCTTTTAATAGGGACAACAAAACTTACCTCTTGCCCCAGGTATTGGAAAGCATAAATTAGGGCTATTAGCAAAATAGTAAAATGCAAACCAATAAAAAGGGCCCACACACATTCAAGCATATTATTTAAGCTCCTCATAAAAGGTGACAAGAACTTTCTGTGAGGAGCAAGTACTTTCATCTCTAGATATAGATGGTGGGAGCTGAAGACGTGTTTTCATGTGCGATTGTACCCTAAATCTTGTGCATAGGGCTTTGCATGTGCAATCTACTGTGGGGACAGGTAGGAAAGAAAGGACATTCATAACTGTTACAATCATTATATCCTCTGCTGTTTACTATTGATAGGATATGTCAGTGGCTTTTTCCAGAATGGAAATATTCTTCTACAGCCTAGCAATGTCAGAAAATACTGGTAGCAAGTAACCAAAATTACTGTGCAGTATGGGTACGCGTATAGACATGCATGCCCATACTGCGTAGTAAATAAAAAATGGTGACTTACACTGACTTGAGCATAAATTTGATACCTATATCATTCAGGTATAAAATTTACACCCTATTAGTTATTGCGCATTAACACACATGTAGATGACTTAATGCTCAGTAACACTGTGTGTGGACTGACTTGGGACTAACTTTAGTCTTAAGTCAGTCCACACACAGCGTTAATGCACCTTAATGCCTGCGTGTGTAGAGACTGGCCTATTCTCACTTACTGCACAATAAATTTAAGTTGGTGTAAATGCCGTGTAGACATACCCATTAAGCTGGTGATGTGGTCACCTTAATACGTTTGCTGAGGCTCTCTGGAAAGTTTACTTTTGTTCACCTTTGACAACATCTTTGGCAGCAAAATTTTACAAACTACTCAAATGAATGAGCTGCAATGTGTAGTTATTCATACCAGATATGAATACCAAGCCTCTTAGGGCACATCCAGAAGAGCACACACGTGCCTCTTACCCCATCTCAAACCCCTTTGAGACGGGGTGACAGGCACATATGGGAATGAAAAAATGTTCCCCATGCTGCAAACTTGCAGCATAGAGAGAAAATTAGATCCCTGGATATCCAGGGGTCTAAAAAAATCAAAGTTTAAAAAAGCACAACAGGGCATGGTCCCGGACCATGCCCTGAGGCAACTGGAGACTGGGTCTTCCACGGAGATGCTCTGGCTGCCAGAGCACCTCTGCGGTTGGCCCCTCACTGTGGTGCTGAAACACGTGGCTGGCCAGGCTGTGTGTTCAGCACCAGGACTCCAGTGCTGGTGAGTAAGGAGTTGTGGGGGCTGGAGGAGGGGGAGGGGACCATGGGGGGAATCCCCGCCAGCCCTGCCCAATCCCACCCCC
>NW_005841987.1:174362-196555 GCF_000455745.1 Alligator sinensis
GTCTGGGGGAGCAGAGAGCGGGGCTGGGTGGGGAAGCCATTGGAGGGCTGCAGCAGCTGGTGAGAGATAGGACCAGGTGGGGCAGGAATTGGGGGGCTGGGGTGGGGCACGTGGGCCTTGCAGGGGGAGTAGTCCCAGTGGGGGCCATTTGACCCCAGTTAGGGGGGCCATAGCCCTTCTGTGAGGGCCAAAGTCCTTCTGTGAGGGCTGAACCCCCTGTTGGGGGCCCTGGGGGCCTAGGGGGACCATGGAGTGCCCTGTTGGTTCAGCCCCCTTGTGTGAGGGCTGAACCCCCTATTGGGGGGCTGTAGCTCTTGTGGGGGGGCCTTATCCCCTGTTGGGGAGCCAAATCTCCTGTTGGGTGGCCAAACCCCTTGTGTGGGGGCTAAACCCCCTGTTGGGGGGCCATAGCCCTTGTGTGGGGGCCAAACTCTCTGTTGGGGGGCTGAACTTCATGAATTCATGAAATATGTATTTAGAGTTCACTTTGTTATTATGATAAGAGACATGATTTCAAACTGTAGATAAATCAATAAAACATTGTCCAACTTATCGCTGTCTCACTCTCTCTCTCTCTTCATGGTCTTTTGTTTTACTTGTGGAGGAACATGGATTTGGGGGTATTTTACAGAGTGACTTTGGGATTTTTTTTATATCAGGGTTTTTTCAGTTTTCCAATAGGGAACACCAGAATTCCTGCTAGGGAGGCCAGTGGCAGGACCCTGCCTGCTCAGAGTTGGCACCTCAGACCCAGCTGGCTGTGGTTGACTTCTTGGACAAATGGGGCCAGGAGGACATCCCTTGACAGTTCAAAGCAGGACACCACACCAGGAACATCTGGGCAATAGCTGCCCAGACAGCCGGGCAGGGGGCACATGTGGCAGTAGTGCCACACAGAGGCCAACCCTGCAACCACAGTCCACTGGCAGCTGGCTCAGAGGGGCCAGAGGGTCAGAGCTCAGAGCTGGCTCAGAGGGCCTCTACTGGCTCTGCAGCCCCCATCTGGGTCTGGCAGGTGCCCAGCAGGTCACAGCCAGGCAGCAGCCCCCACTGCCAGACTCCTGCAGTGGGTAGAGGGTGCAGGGAACTCTCAGAGTTGTTTCAGCAGTCCAGCTGGCACAAGGGGTAGTGTCCCCAGGTACCAATTGGCTGTGCCCCATAAGCTCCTGAGAGATAGTAGCCCTGAGCTACTTGCCAGGGTGGCTTTTTATACTGCTGGGGACAGCACAGGTGCTGGCTCCAGGCTTTAACTCTGCCTGGCTGCAGATCCAGGAGAAGCCAGGCAGGGTTATTTTGCCCCAAGTGGCACAATTTGCTCCACAACAGAGTGCATGCCTGAGCATGTGCACAGAGGCAAAAAGCCCCAGCTCAAATTTGTACCACTTCTATTTGAGCTGCTGCAGGTGCACGTGCTTGCTTGTGTGAACGTGCTCTTAATGTTTAATGAAAAGGAATGTATTAAAAAGTATAATTACCTACTAGGTGAGATTAAGAAGTAAAAGAAAACAAAGTAAAACCAAAACTACAGTTTTATGAGATGTGCCTGTCTGGAGTTTCTTAGAGCTGAATAAATGCATCATTGGAATGATGTGTCATTCCTGATTAAATTTGCATGTTGTTTTAAACACCCCAGTCTGCAGCAAGTCCTAACTGAATGTGATGCAGCATCAAAATGATGTTTCATGCTCTGGAAATTTAAAAAGTCATTGGAGAGAGAAAAGTGTGATGCCAAAGGGAGAACTGACAGAGGAATTTGGGCCTTATTATGCTCCCATGGAGGTGAATGGGAAAATTTGCACTGACTGACTTTGGCATGAGATCAGGTCCTATAATGAATCGGGTGAAACAGCATGCTCTTGTAATTTTTGTTGTTCTTGTTAATCGGAAGTACCTGGGAAATAGTCGTGTCTGCCTGTGTCTTTTAAAGCACTCAGTATATCATTGGCATCTCATAAATAAATAATTGAATAATAATTCATTATCACCTGTTTTTTATTTGTACTAGAGATGGTGGAATTATTCATTGTGAATGAAATTCATTGTGAATTTAGCCCCTTTTTCATTTCATGAATGATTTTTACAAATGATTCACTATTTATAATTATTCACTGCACAGTTTAGGAACAAAATTTCAACCTGTATATGTTGCTTGTGGCCTGCTGCATACCTGCCTATGCCAAAGATCTCATAAATATTTCCCAGCTTAAAGATGTATTTATTAGAAACCGCAGTGTTTACCACTTGGAGTGTCCTGGGCCCTGGGTTTCTCTTCCCTGAATGCAAGGTAGATTCAGGGAAAGCAGATCAGCTCAAGGCCTATCGTGACAAATAGGTGGGGTTGGTAGTTTTCCTAAATGTCTCAAATCTGGCATCCAAAATTAGTGGAATCCTGACTTTAATCTTTCTGTACTTTCATTCTGTGTCTTTAAAATGGGATAACAATACCACTGGAGTTATTGAGGGTATTATGAAAACAGATGTATTGATGTTTGTGAAAATACAATGTAAAATGAATAAATCTATTCAGAGGACTTGCATGTTGTTTAGAAAATGAAGCAAACAAGGAAATATAAAAATATTGCTTATTCAATGAGCACCAACCACTGAACATTTAGTGAGATAGTTATTGTTATCATACAGGAAGTGTTGCATATGGTTTTAAAAACTGTATAATAATTTGTGTCAACAAGAGACCTGACTTAAGGCTGCTAAAGCAGTCTGAGGCAGGATGCATGGACCTAGGACCCCATTGTATTAGGTACTGTACAAATTTAGAACAAAAAGGGTTTTCCTTTACAAAAACTTGAAATAGATAGAAGCCTTGATCAGCAAATGGCTGTGTGTATTACAAGCAATACGTGCATGAGGGGGAATGGCAAGGTGAGACTATCTGAAAATATTAATGAGGGAGAGGTGTTTTTTTTAATTTATTTATGCCTGCTTAGTGAATACTGTCTCAGACTGGCATTGTTGTTTGTTTGGGTTGAAATGCAATTTTTTTTGAACTAGGAAAAGTTGCATTTCCTATTTGATTAGATATTTCCTTCAAATGTAATTCAGTTTCTCTGTTCTCAAAATGTCCTTCTTACCAAAATTCAGTCTACTCTATTAAACTGAATAAGCAGCATGCCAGTTATAAGTAATGTATATGACAAAAAAATCAAGTTTAGAACTAATTGCCTACAATATTTCATTGCAAACACAAAGTCACATTCAAGTTTAACAGAGCACAAAAAGTGGCCTAACACTTTTTTCCTTTTTTTTTTATTTTAAAGACCAACACTCTCCCTCATCTCCAAAATCCAAAGTAAATGCATTTTTTTTTTCTGCTGTCATGGACCAAACCTCACTAAATTATTGTAAAACAAGTTTAGAGAGGGAAAAAAACTAAGCTGCTTGAGAACTGAGACTTTCTGTACACAGGTTCAATCCAGAGGGACTCTAAACCATTCATATACGAAGTTTATAATGGAAATGCTGTCAGATTCTTAAGTACAGCAAAGCAAATGGCACAGCTATAATATGTAAAAAAAACAATATTAAAATGCTATGAACACAGGGTGAAGGCTAGCTGACTTGACACTGAACATAGAAGGTAAATGATTGGAACTTTAATTACTTTGATCCGTCATGCCTTGTAGCTATGTCAGCTAAGCCAACAAAACTGACATAGAACAAAGGCCATGACTGTTTCAACATCTTAACTCATTTCTAATGGTTGATTAATAAGTCTATTGAACTAAGCATGTGACAAGAATTGAGAAAAATATACAATGTGCCTGCGTATACACACACACACATATGCACGCACAAGCTCTCTCTCTCTCATATACATACACACACATGGCATGTGACTTTTTGCTTCAAAGAATACATTGCTCAAAACAAGAGACAAATGGATGCCATACTTGGCATAAATAAACTTATTATTCTTAAGTGTTGTAGTTTGACAGGAAAGTCTGTGAAGCATGTATAAGCACAGGAATGTTTAACTCGTCAGCTGCATAGAACTTTTTGGCTAAAATAGTCTCTCATTGTAGCATCTAGAATACTCCAGTTTCCTTATCCAGAGGTCCTCTGAAATGTGATTTACCTGAAAATGCTTTTGGATTAAACTGTCTATCCATTTATCCATTTACCCTACATAGCGGAAGGTTCCATGGATATGTGAAAGGGATCCACTTTTAATCTGTACTCTCACATCAGCTTCTCTCTCATGCCATTATTTTACTTTTTCCCAGACCTTCCCTCTTCTCTTAGGTCTTGATAAAGAAATCTTGATATCAGTCATCCAATTATGAAATCAGTGGGAAGATTCTGGGTTTACAGCTTGTACATAAGCCAGTGGTTCTCACCTTTTTGAATGTGAGGCACTCCTCATTGGACCCAAGGTGCTCCTCCATAACTTTTGTGAATTAAGTGCCCCCCATTAAAAAAAATAATGTATATATTACACTGAGAGTTTCTACATGAGATGATTTACTGCTCAGTAGATTAGTCTACTGTGCAGTAAAGTGTCACTGTCTACATGTGCTCACATTTACTGTGCAGTAAATCAGTCTACTGAGCAGTTAGATACTACCTATTAATGCAGGTAGTAAACTAACTGCACAATAGATACTGCACAGTAAAACACGTGTAGATGCTGGCTGGGAGCAAATGTGTTCCCCGTCAACCTAGCCAACAGCAGGCCACAGGGGACAGAGAGCTCCCTGTCCCTGGTCCTGGCACTGTTCAGCACCCTGGAAGATGCTGGGAACTGATTAAGCCTAGAACTGGGGAGCTCCTTGCCCCCTGTTTCTGCTCCCTGCATGGAGCTGGCTGCTCTGGGGAGTGAGCAGGGACTGGAAATCCAGCCCCCTAGAGCACAGCTGGGCAGAGCTGGCTGCTTTAGGGGACATGCAAGGACTGGATTCCCAGCCCCTCCCCACAAACAGCCATCTCTGTGCCAAGCAGAATAGCTTCCAGCAAGCCCTGTGCCCCCTCACCCAGCAGAAGACTTGCCCATAGCTGCCCCATAACCCATACAGCTCGCAGCAACCCCCCTGCCCCTGCAGCCATGTGCTGCTGCAAGGGCATCTCTCTCAGGCCTGGTGCACATCAGGTCCCCCCCCTTATGTGCATGAGGCTGCAGCTGACAGAGCTCTCCTGGCCCTGTGCCGACTGGGACCACCCTGTGCCCCTTGCCAACCCCCTGGGCTAGCAGTGGAGGGAGCCTGGAGTTCTCCCTGGCTGCTGCAGGGGGACGGAGCAGGCTGGGAGTCTCAAGAGTCCAGGCTGAGGGTTTTCTGGCTTGTGTGTCAACAACACTAATGAAGAGTCTGTGGATCAGCTCCTGCTTAGGCAACCAACTGATAGTTGATACTACTTTACTACCCATAATATCTTTTGTTACTTTAGGCAAACTATGATTTGTCCCTAAAACTCTTACATAAATTATTTACAATAAGTAATATAACAACTCAGTTATACCACAAGTATTCACACTTAAATAGCATCTGCTTTTCTCTAACATTGTTTACATTTGGGGACTAACTTTTAAAGGAAGTCCTTCAGGATGCATTTGAAATAGTCTTTGTTGGGATTTTCACAAGTCATTTGATGCCATTTCACAGTGAGCACATTCTAGTTCAAGACTCTTCTCTTCCATCATTTGAAGCTCTGGAACATTAAACACTGTGTTGTATTGTAGTTTGAATATGAGATTACTTGTGTATCATTGAATATCTAATCAACATATCTACTTTACAAAGAGAGCACACACATTTGGATGCTGCTTGAAATGCTAATATTTTAAGCAAAAATATTTAGAGATACTCATTATCCATTTATTTTTTCCTTTGTACTGTACTCCATAAAATATGTTTCTAAATTCCAGTTCAGCAACCAGCATAGTAATTTTATTTGAAGAACTGTAGCTCTTAAAAACATTTTAACTTTCATTTTGCATTTAAAAAATATGCTAATGTTTCAAGGAACCAAATTGCAGAAATATTTTTATGAAATCAGCTTTTTTTTTTTCCCTGAAAGTTTGAATATTAAAGTAAAAGTGAGTATTTATAAAGACAGGCAATTAATCCTCTTGAGCTGATCTTATAGTCTTTGGGTGACTACTTTTTAGTGATGCTAACTGTGCAGTAACCTAATACTACTCAATAGTGTATTAGCACAGATTTTGTCCTGCATGCTACTATGCAGTAAAATTAGGCTACTGCACAGTTAGCATCTCATGTAGAAGCACCCACTGAAGGCAAGGTAAAGTGTTATCTTACATAGTAGTTTATTCTGAGAATCACAGGCTTTCATAAGTAAAAACTTTGTCAGATGATACGTGTTTAAACTAAGTTTTTTATTTTGAACCCCTGCTCCCTACAGATCAATTCATAGCATCTGACAAAGTAAGTTGTTGCTTATGAAAACATATGCCTCTCTAAATGAGTTTATAAGCTGCCAGTATGCCCTGCCTTCTGCCTGACTTCAGACCAACACAGCTAACCATCTCTCCCTACTCAGTAGTTCATCTTGTTAATGTTGCTGTAACCAGTATGTGCTCAGATGTCACAACAATACTGTTGTATAGATATCTATATAGAAAAAGACAGAGAGTTACAAAAATTATGTGGCAATTTATTTTACTTATATATTTAATTTTTAGATTTCTATCCCACCCTGTCCAAAAGGCTGAGAGAGGCTTACAGTAAACAACCAACCCACAGAGAGGATTCCCCAAACCGTAAAACTCCAAACAGTGCCCAATTCTCCACATGAGCAAACCTTGTTGCCAATCCCACCCACACCTCCCATGCACCACATACATCAGATACAAGAAACCTCTTCCAGTTACTCCCCAACCACCTGCACCCACCACCCCACCCCATCCCAAGGAAGACCCACCAACCCTCCCACAATGTCCCCTCCAACCCCATATGCCATTTCTTAGAAGGGCTGCAGTTGTCAAACCTCACCTCCAAAAAACACACCTAACTCCACCCTCTCCCCACAAGAAGCACAACACTATAGTCAAAGGAACCCTACCAAAATAGTTAACAAATGACCTTTACCCTTGCCTCTTTCACTGTCCAAAGGCCCCCTTAAAAAATTATTTGTTGAAAGTCCACAAAAAATTAACATAATATATATAACATAAAACTGTTATTTGTCTAGATTTAAAATATTATGGATGTTTCTAATGATCATTCTCATATTGCATTAAATGATCATTCTCATATTGCATTAGTATAGAAAACTGATCTAGACAAGATGTTAGCATGAAAAATATATACAAAGCATTTTTATCCTTTAAACAGTAAATATCTGTAGATATTAATATTTATAAACTACACTAAGTAAATGCCTTTTGATGAAGCAGTGAAATCCAGTGGATGGAGCATTGTGCTAGGAGTTAAGGAAACCTCAGGAGCCTTCCTAGTTGGGCCATTGGCCTCCTCTCTGATCTTGGGCAAGAACTTCACTGATCCAGATTTGAGTATGGGTAATATACTTAGCTTCCTTCATAAATGTTTTAAGATCTACAACGTACTCTCTGTTAAATACATTGTTGTTATTGCCTCACTTTAAGTTCATTTACCAGAAGCATCTATAGAAAAAAAGAGAAGAGCAAGCTAAAATGAAATACTGGCAACATTTCCACTTTTTCTGTGTACACAGAGAATGTTAAAAAAAACCAACACATCTTACATGAGTTGTCCAATCCTAGAAGGTGAGCAAAACTAATCTAAAAACATAATAAAAAAGCAAATATATGGAATGTAAGCGATAATCCTTTACACTTATCTAACACCTGTCAATGGTGGCTTTCAAAGTACTTTCCAATTAATTAATTCTCCAAACACTGTTGTCAGATAGGTAAATTCTGTGTTATGGATGAACGAGCTCATTAGAATTTGATGCTTTATGTGCTTCAGAAACATTTCTTTCTGAACACTTGGGGGTTGCAAAAGCGAAAAGGTAAAGCTTTTTGCCCTAATAAATTTAACCTATATTTATTTGCATGGAAATTTATTAAAATAACATTGTACCTATCTAAAGGAAAGCCTGTAGTATTCAAATGTGGAGAGAACAGTACAAGACCATAGTGTGTGGAGTCAGTATGTTCCTGGCTTAGTAGGAACATTACTGAGAATGACCAACAGTTTGGATAATGTGGAAGCTGGAAACTACAAATCAGAGAATATATTGAAAAATTCTATGCAGTAGATATATCAGTCCACGTAGAATAGCCATTTGCCTACCAAACCACAAGACAACTTTGACCATCTAGGTTGCCAGTCATGTTCTCATTGGCATGGTATAATAAGGTATGATTGTAGCTAAGAAATGACAGTCAGAATGCTTGAATTCTACTTCTGACTTTGTTCCTAATATAGTATATGACTCTGGATGAGTCAGTTCATGTTCTGGTAAGCTAAGGGCAGTATACCTGCCTATTTAGTTATGACAGCTGATGAAAGATGATTTATAATGGGAAAAAAAGGTTTGAAATTAATATAAATCATTTTGATCCAGAGGGGTTTTTGTTACTATGTGAAAAAGACCCATATAATTTGCAATAAGTTCTATAAAATTCACTTGCCATGTATATGTCACAACCCAATTAAATTGTGCCCATGCCACTGAGCAAGAGATACCATTCAAATCATCCTCATTTTGACGATTAAGGGTTAAAAGACATTCCTGCCAAAAATTCCTTGAAACAAAACGCGGCCAGAGTACTGTAGATAATTGGTCAGCTGAAATAAAATGCTAGGGGAAACTATATATAATTGGTCAAAGATAAACGTAAGCTCCTCACACATAGCACACACGTAACAGGTAGAGAAACCTAACCCACTACCTTGTAACTTGAGGAGACAAAGAGCTGCCACCTGCCAAAAATTAAAGATTCCATATAATGGTTCACCATTGGATATTCCTGTAAAACACCTCTGCCTATAATAGTTTAACGGTTTCCGCCCAAGGCGGAGAGCTCTGGGGATCTCACAGGAAACACCTGTGCTTGTCACCAGAGAATTGGGAAATTGATCAATTCCTAATCAATCACCACGTCAGCGTAAAATATTGTCGTAGAAAGTCTTGCAAGCTCGACCGTTCATTCCGGTGCCACGTCCGTCATTATCCCGTTGTAACCTGACTGCGTGCGTGTACCCGACTCTGTAACCAAAGTTATATGCGTATACTCAACTCTGTAACCGAAGCTGTAATGGAACAAAGGCTCGCCTGAGTCGTCCATCACTATCTAGGCGACGTAAGTAAACAAACTCCTGTAACCTACATGTGTCTGTGCCTGGTTAATTCCACTCCATCCATCACTACCCGCCTGCCGAGCTCTAAATCTAAACACTCCGGCATGAGTCAGGCGGCTGCCGGCGGCTGCTCTGATTCACGACAGTATATGCTTATGAATAATTTAGGTTGATTATGATGTAAATTCAGAAGGGGTTTCTTTGCAAAGAGAAAAAACATAGAATGAAAGCTGTAGAAGGATCTTCAAAAGTCATCTGGTTCAAACCCTGCACAAATGCACAAAAGGCTGATTGTTCAGAATATGCTGGTGTTCAGTTCGTCTGTACAGAGCCTGGGGCATAGGCACGGTCTGCCCACTTTTCAGGACTTCTTCCCACTAGCCTCCTCATTACTGAAGTTTCTCCCCAGTTTGTATTCTTGCCTGCCAGCTTGATGGAACAAGTAGATGAGGAAAGGCCTCTCATGGTGGGAGAGACCTTTGGGCATCAGATCTGTGTCTGAGCTGGGGCCTTCTTGCTTTGAACAAGCTTTACCCTAGGTGTGCCTACTAGCTTAGAACCCACTAGTCAGGGCCATAAAATGTGAGCAACCATGACCAAAATAAGTTTGGGGGAGGTTGAGAGAGGGAACCATGCCCAAAGCAGCCAGGGGGACACCACAAAGGGAAGGGATGACCTGACAGACCCAAGATGGGGCAAAGGGGGAGAGGGGGAAGAAGTGAAAGGGGAGAAAAAAAGGTGTGGGGGGGGAACCCCATGCACAGTTGTCCCTCTAGTCACAGGGTAGGGGCCTTGTTACATGGTCTTCTCTTCTATTTTCATGTCTTTGATGGCTGAAATTCCTTAGCTATTCTCATACAGTCTGTGTTTTGTTACATTATATGGAAACCATGAAACCTTCCAGCAGTGTAGTAGTGATATGGGTATTTCATTCTGCAGTTGAATGTGGGAGTATAAGTTGGGAGCAATGTGCAACAGGCCAATCATTCATTGAACAGACTGCTGTATCATATAATTATGCTTGTGCTCTATGTATTTTATTTAATTTCTAAAAGAAGGTCAGCTATGTAGGTTGAATTGTTTAATTAACTTAATACTGTCTCATATAATGTACAACCATTTCACACGAAACTATGAAAAATGATAAAAACAAACTTTAGTCCATCATTTCTCTTGAATGAATTCAATTCTATGCCCAGCAAGTCCTATTAAGATTGCCCTCATCATTCCAAAGCATTCAAATCTAAGGACTAGGATGTGAAGGTGTAAACTTTACTGTATGAAGAATACAGGTCTCTAAAATGGCCAGAATCTAAATCTAACCCCCTAATCTCAGTCCCACCTTCCCATTCTCTGGTCCCAAATCAATAATAAGGTCTAGACTGATCTAGTCAAAGCAGAACCGATTATGACGGTCCAAAGATAGTCATGATGAAAATACCTATCCATCCTACTTAGATAAAAAGTCTTGGTGACTTTAGAAAACAAGGTGTACAAAAACTTTGTTAACACATTTATGAAGTTAACATAAATGAAGTAAAGTGGGGCAGCTAGCCTCTCACCACTTTTCTTGGTTAACCCTATTCCAGTATACAACATTAATTTACTTCCTAAGTATTATCTAGAGTTAAAGGAGAAAAATGAGTGCAAATTCTCTTGCGTTTGTTTACTCTAGAGTAAACCCACCCCAGGCAGGCATCTACATGTGTGGGGAAGTGGGAGCAGATTTGCTGCTGATGGCAGCAGTCTGTTCCCACCCCTGCTGGTTCTGCATCGGCCCCCTGCAGCAGCCAGGAGGAACCAGCTCAAGGCATAGCAAGAAGCACTGGGCCAGGAGACAGCTGTCTCCTGGCGGTTGTTGGGACATTGCTCCCTGCTCCTGGGAGCTGCTTGCTGCTGAGGTGGGCTCTGCCATTGAAGCCTGGGCAGAGACAATGTTCCCCTGCCTCAGCATCATGGAGGTCCCAGCCCCTGCTCCACAGTCATGAACGTGAGGCCTGGGCTGGGAGATTCTTATAAGAGCTTAGGCTCCATGACTGCAGAGCAAGGGCTGGGAGATAAAAATCTCCCAACCCGGGCTCCATGACCATGGATCTAGTGCTGGGAGATTAGAATCTCCCAGCCCAGGCGCCATGACTGTGGGCCAGGGCTGGGAAATAAGAATCTCCCAGCCCACGTTCCCCAAATGTGATTGTGAAGCAGGGGCTCGGAGCACCCTGCTGTCGGGACAGGTAGACATTGTTCCCATTTGGGCTTTGGTGGCAAAGCCTGCCCTGAAAGCAGGCAGCTCCTGGGGGCAGGGAGCAATCTCCCACCTGGCTGACCAGGAGCACATTTGCTTCTGGTCAGCTGTCTAAATGTGTGCTCCTGTGCAATAAGTAATAAGGAGTAAATCTGCTACTTCTATTTACATGTAGCAAATTTACTTGTGATTAGAGCAAATTACTGAGCAGTAAGGGTCTACCTGTGTAGACGGTGACACTTACTGCTCAGTAATTTGCTCTAATCTTGAGTAAAGCATCTTGTATAGATGTGCCCAGTGTGTTTCAAGGACAAAGCTGTTTCCCTTGGTATTGGTATCTGCTAGTTTGGTACTATATTTTAGATAGCGGGCACATCTACACAAGACACGAAATGTGAAGTAGCCTAATAATAGTGCTATCTAACATGTCACAGTAGAAACAGTCCTAATACACCGTGTAGTATCATTAGGCTACTGCACAGCAGTCACTAAAAAGGTGTCTACTGGCACTACTGTGCAGTAATGTTAGTTACTGTGCATTGATTTAGTACTTGATTATACCAGTACTAAACTTAATGCACCATAACTATGGCACATTAATGAACATGTAAACGCGCCCAGTGTAAGTTAACTTCAGTACAACCAAACAGATTTATACTACTTAGGAGTCAAGTCAGTTCAGGAGGAGACTTTCTATTTGGATATTCCAGGATGATACATTGATTTTTCATATCTAAAACAATGCTGTAGCTCTCATCCTCACAATGTTCCCATCAGTATGATAAT
The DNA here is from genome assembly GCF_000455745.1 of Alligator sinensis. Taxonomy (NCBI): domain Eukaryota; kingdom Metazoa; phylum Chordata; order Crocodylia; family Alligatoridae; genus Alligator; species Alligator sinensis. Next base: position 186,654 of record NW_005841987.1, read on the forward strand.
ATTCTGACTCATTTGTTAATATTTGTTAATGAATATATAGTAATAATAGGCATGTTCCAAATGTTGGTAAGTGTGAAAGTACTCAGAAGAAATACATAGAATGTTCTGGTTATATATAGTTATTTATGATAGGTGGGAATGTTACTTATTAGGCTTACTTTGAATAAAGCAATAAATCTCATAATTTTTGGACTCTTCCCAGAGAAAACATGGTGTAGTGCATTTCAAAGATAGGCCCTTTATTTTTGTCTAGCACCTTATAATTTATAAATGGTGCTGAGCCAAAATCCCCAAGCCAAATGACTGCTACATTTGGGGGCTTTGGAATTAAAATCAAATCTTTGCATCTAACTCCTTTTGTCTCTCTTCCAAAAGTCAAACAAAACATACCTGGATTTTTACTGAGGGGTTTGGGGTTTTGAAATCCAGATCTGAATCCAAACTTTACAGCATAAGTTCATTTCTATCTGTGATTTTTATTGAAAATATTTCCATTGCTTCAGATAATGTCATGACATATCAAACCAAGATATTTCCCAGACCATAATACATATTTCCCTCCTTCCACTTTAATATGTTAGTATTTTGTAATGTTCCACAGCATACTTTGTATTCTACAAAAATATTAGGCATTGTAAATGGTGCTGAAAATAAAAGTCACTAAAGGTGGGGAAATCTTGCTAAGTACAGCATGGAACACACAATAAACAGGTGATAAATCAGATACATTGCACTAAAGAAATCACTCTATGGGCATGGGTACACAAACAAGTTTCCACATGTGAGGCAGGGTGTGATCTTACAGCATGTCAGCTAGTCTGTGGTAATTCCCTATGTGCACGTTCTTACCCTGTACTAAATGGAAGTGCAATCAACTATCTTGCATTTACCATGATGTAAGAACATACACGTGGCTGCTTGCCACAGAGTAGTTGCCAGGCAGTAAAATCACAATCTAGCTTACTTTGTGATACCTTGTGGCTAAGTAGATAATCAAAAAGCCCAAAGCAGAATCAATCCAATCTTCATGGGTTTCTCTAAGCCATGTAGACTGGACTGAAAATGAACGTAACTCCAGTTCAGGCTTCAGTTGGCCAAGACAGGCAGAAGCCTGCATTGGTGAGGCCAGAAGGTTGAGGGGGGGTACGCCTCCCAGCCTCCTGTCCATTGCTGAGTTCAGCCAAGCCCAGCTGAGCAGGGGCCATTCCTGATTGATTGCCAGGCACATGCCCCCAACCCCCTGTTGTCCCTATGAAGAGGGGGTAAGCAGCCCCCTGTCCTAGTGCTGGTACCCCCAAGGTGGAGTCTGCCTATGTGGGGGGAGCCCCATGCCTAGGGGGTTTACCCAGCCCCAGCTGGGGTCTGGCCAGCACAGCAAGCAGGAACAGGTTGGGGGGAATAAACCAGGTGGCTTCCCTCTCTGCTGAGCTGGAATCCAGCCAGCACAGCAGGCAGGAGTTGGGGAGGGGGTGGGCAGGAACATGGGGGCTTCTTCTGGCTGGACTCTGGCTCAGCAGACGGGAAAGTCTCCATGTTCTTTTTCCCTCATTCCTCTCTATTCTGCTGGTCTGAGCATGGCTTGGCAGAGAGGGAAGCCGCTGTGTTTATTCTTCCCACCCCAAACCCTCCTGCCTGGTCTACTGTGGCTGAACCCATGGGCACCAACTCCATGGGTGCTCTGGGACTCAAGCACCCAGCAAAAAACAAATAAATTGCAGGTGCTTCATACAGCTGGAGCTGCCTGCAGATGTTAAAAAAAGAAATACGCCTTACCAGAAGAAGCAGTGCATGACTTTAACCCGGTTCTGCAGCGTCTGTAAAGATTAGGAGCTTCAGTGAGGTTTTCTGGTGATTTTAACTTATCTATTAGCTGATTGAATCAGCTTTAAAGTGGGGAAAAAGCCCCACTAAAAGACCCAGTCTTTACAGGCACTGCAGAGCTGGGTAGAAATAGCGTGCTGCCTCTTTTGGGCATGCTTAGGGCTCGGCAATGGAATGTGCCAAGTTAAAGTGCCATTTTCTTTCTTTCTTTCTTTCTTTCTTTCTTTCTTTCTTTCTTTCTTTCTTTTTTACACCTACAAGAACCCACTGGCAAAAAAAGAAAAAAGAAGTCAGTGCCTATGGCTGGACCCAATCTTGGCAGAGGGGGAAGCCACTGTGTTCTTTTTCTCCCCAGTCCTGCCTGCTCTCCTGGATGGGCAGCTTGGCAGAGGGACTGTGCTATCTGGCCTGGGCACTGGAACAAAGCAAGGAGCATGAGCCGAGTTCCAGCCTGCCTCCCTGCAAGGGGAGGTTAGTGCTGCATGGCATCCTAGGATGCCGGAAGACAGTGATCTAAGTGGAGTCAGGAGGGGATCTGGCACTGAAGTTCAATGGAGTGGTCTAGCCTAAACTGGTTAAATCTGATACTACATGCATCCAGGTCTATCTTAAACCTGCTTCCACCATTTTGAAACTAGTGTATGTGCACTGAACTTCAGTTCTGTTGTGGGTTTAGACCAGTTTCCAATCATTTATAACAGCTTATGTGTAATTTATGTCCCTAGCCTGTGTGTGTAGTGTACAAGTTTTACCAGCATTGAAAACTATCAAAAGCTTGCTTTGATTAAGTAAGGAAAGAATTCCATCAATGCTCCTGACATATGGTGTCAGTTATTTCTAGCTACCAAGGCTATATTAGAAGGGTAAGGTCTCATCTAATCTTGTGAAGGTCCCAGATACTATGCAATCTGTTTTGATAGGGTTGGGAGGATGTTATTCTTTTATTGGACAAAATAAATATTGTTTGCCTACTTTTAAAAGATAATGAACCAAAATAACTTATGCTAATATAGTACAGTAGTACAGTGCATAGTGTACAACTGGGGCACCAGCCCCAGACATCCACTTTGGGCACATGAATGGCAATGATTACTGCGGCAGCTGGCTTAGTCCCTGACTTCGCCCGTGTTACTTCTGCTGTTGCCACCCAAGGTACAGACCCTGGCTGTGACACCTCTGATATAGTTTATCAAGCATGCTCAACCCCCAGCCCACGGGTCAGATTGAGCACCGATGCCAAGTTGTCTGGCCCATGGGGCTCTCCATGAGTCCAGAAAATTGGTGGCAGTGGAAGAGGCACTGCTCCCCTGCTGCCAAATTTCTGAAACTTTGAGTATCCCCAGGCCCTACACACCAGGGCCCAATCCCAGCACAGAGGCTGGGAGGGGCAGCACCAGGCTCCAGGGCTCAATCCTGATGCTCAGGATTGCGAAAGGGTGGCACCGAGTCCCAGGGCCCAATCCCAACATACAGGGTGAGGAAGGGATGGCACTGGGCCCCAAGGCCCAGTCCCAGCATCTAGGACCAGTTGCGGGCAGTGCCATAACCCAGGGGTCCAAACCTGGCATATAGGGCTTGATCCAGTCTGTGGGGCCAAAAGCACGAGCACCGCTGTATTATATTTTATGTATTGTCACTAGCCTTTTTGATTTTTGCTAGGGTAGACCAAGACTAGCAGATACTATGTGTGATGAACCGTATAGAGACAGTGTAGAGTTCAAAACTGAAGATTTTTTTGTCAGTTTTCTCTGATAAAAAATTGGCTTCTCAGCCATATTGAAGATTATCAAGGAGATTTAAAAATGGAATATATGTATTTTTCAATGAAAACATTGACATTAAATTATTTCCTATATTTGAAATAAAAACAAAATAATAATTTCAGCTTTTAAACTGATAAATAACTAGATTTATTTTATTCTGCTGTGTGTGCAGTGTATTTATCTATGTGTTTGTCTGATTTCTTTCTCATCCTTTTTTCCCCACAAAACAGTAGTGAAACACATAACATAAAACAGAGGGTAGAAGAAACATTTTTGGCTGAAGATATTAGAGTAAATTACTGTTCTTGTGAGCAAATGTTATGAATATCTATGTAGAACAGACAGGACTTAGGTTTTCAAGAGAATGAGATAGGGAGAAAAGTGCAAGGACTCAATTTATCTACATCTGAATGATAAAGGCTGAATGAACCCTGCTGGTATTGAAATCACTGCTTCTAGGGAGAGTATTTTTTTAAGCTAGTGTTTAGCTCACTAAGCCATTCATAAGTTATAAGACTAGAAGTAACCACTGTGATCATCTAGTTTGGCATATATAATACAAGCCATAGGACTTCCCTAAATCAATTATTGTTTGAATTAGAGGGTATCTTTTAGAAACATATCCAGTTTTGATTTAAAAATAACTAGTGGTAAAGAATCCTCCCCAACCCTTGGTAAGTTGCTTCAGTGGTTAATTTCCCTCACTTAAAAAACTAAATGCTTTATTTCTAGTCTGAATTACCCATTTTTACTTCTAGCCATTTGATCTTTATATACCTTTCTCTACTATAGTGAAGAACACATTATCAAAATTTTGTTTCCCATATGCGCACTCAAAGATGGTCATCAAATGCGCCTCTAACATTCATCTTGATAAGCTATATAGGTGGTTTCTCACTAGAAGAGTTTTTATTTCCAGTTCTTTAATTATTCTGTGGTTTTTCTCATCACTTTTCTTTTTATAGATAGCCCTTTTTCACTTTGTATAGTTATTCTTTTATTCATTTTTATCTTTATATTTATTATGGGTCACAAAATTGTACACACACATATTTAGTGTTTGTTTTTGCATAGCCATGGATATACTGGATTAAGTCTATTTGTGGTTTTTTTCATGGTTATACAGAGGTTAGACCACTCTCTTATATATTAAACAGCATACTAAAATGATCCTTTTCCTCAATAAAAAGTTTTTAATTGATTTAAGGAGTACTATAAATGCTGTGCAGTAATAACTAAAATTATGAATGGAAAAAATCCCTAATATAAATACCAATAAATAACACAGTATAATACCACACTTTGCTATCCACTGTGTGGCTGCCATTGAAATACAGGGATTCTGTCAGTATAAGATACCAAAGGTTTTATAAAGCAGTGAGCCAAAGACTAGGAATGGACATGTTTTGGGGTTCTAGTCCCATTGCAGACCCCTTCTGTTCCCTTGACTGAGTCTTTTCTAGTGTGTAATATGAGGAAGACAGTACAAGTTATTTACTTTAGCATAAGGAATGTTTTGCCAAATAATGTTTATGACACATTTTCAAGATGAACAGTGCTAATTGCTAGAACTAACTATAATTTACATTTCAAGAACATTAAAAGAAATCGTTTATCTTTCACTGTAGCAATAGGAGAACTCTGTGCACCTCACTTTTTTTTTTAGGTTGGGAAACCAAATATTACTATGAATGATTTATTCCAATGTAACAAATAGCTCATTAAATGAGGACCTTACAAAGCATCATCTTTCTTTGTTACAGTGGACATCCAGGCATGTTAGGCTACCATAATGTCCTCAACCCTCTCTAGCTGGGACAGGAATGGGATGTTTAAGAAGGCTAAAGGGATATTTGAAAAAAACCCAAACCTGAGGTTGCTGAGCGGCTGAGTCTGTTTCACCATCCCAGAAACCTTCCTAAGCTGGATAATTTGTCCATCATCAGACAAGTCCGACTTAGTGAGGGGATTAGTATAGTTAATGCTATTCATTCTACTCAGGAAAACCTTTTCTATATTATCATTTTATTGTTTTTATAGCAAGGTGAGTGTCAATGCTAGCACTCTCTTTGACTCCATCAGACAGCGCCTCTATGGCTAGTAGGATGCTAGACTGTACATTATGTGTGCATTGTACCTTGTGGGGGGAGAGAAAAAAACATCTTTTTTGTCACAGCCAGCAGACTGTCTGACATAAACAAATTCAAACATGAAGAGAAGATTGTTTTTATGCCTGTTCCTTTTACAATTTCCATGAGGAAAGAGACTTTTCTTGTTGTAGTATCCCACCTGCAAATCATTTCCCTCATTTTATTTGATCTTTGAAGCTTTCTTATTGGTGTGCTGCAGTTGGAAAATATGCACACCAATCTTTTCTTTATAGTACTCTCTTAGATTCCAGTATTGGAAGCAAACTGAATCCTCTTGCAATGTTTACAACGTTCATTTCAGCCTCTTACATTCTGCCCATCACTGAGGTATCTTGTAACTTCAGTGTCATTGTCATCAACTAGAGAATGTAAAGATATAAGACAATACCTCTGTAATCATGGACACTAGTTGTTGTTTTTTTTTTTAAACCTGGATCTTCATTGCTTTCAAGTGGAAATCACATTTTTGTGTTCTTTTCTGTACTATGGTCCATTAAGGATTTGTGCTGTTTCTGGTCTGCTCAATAGTTTTGCATTTCCAAAACACCTTGAGATAATAGTATGCTATGCATAACTGCTCGTTCTCTTTTTGTATGAGTGAGTTTTTGTTCGTAGAATTTGCCGTGGGCACTCTGGTCTTTCAACTTTCTCTCTGACATAGCAGCTAGATTATGCTCCTTTGCTGGCAGTATTTTTTAAAATAACTTATAGGATGCATTCCTCACTAGTATCTGAGGGCCTTGTTCCACCTTGGACTGTGAGCCACACAAATGCTGATGGGCGTTAGTGTTAGCTTGAGTTTGGGGCAGTTGCACTACAGGCCAAAAGAGGCCTGGAAGACTGAACAGTAAGAATCGTCCCCTCCCATTCTGGGCTTTTCCCCTGCCCCCCAGGGCACTCCACTTTCCCCCCACCTCCAGGACTCCCCCTACTCCTCATGGCTACCCCCTGCCTCATTCCTTCCTACCCCACCCCCTGGGGCATTACTGGCCTGTGACTGCCCATGCTGTCTGTCCCAGGGGTGCAGGCAAGGAAGGGTTAACTTACCTGCCTAGCCACTACTCTTGTGGGGCTGCTGCTCTTCTGGCCCACAGAATGCCAGCAGTGGCCACAGCCAGGCCAGCACGTTAATTCTTCCTTGCCTGGTCCCTGGGACAGACAGTGTGGGCAGCCACAAGTAAGGAGGGACTGAGAGGGAACAGGCAGAGAGTGGAAAGCTGGGGCACTGGGAAGGGCAGAGAGGGCAGTGGGCCTGATCCAGACCATCAGGGAAAGGGGGCAGGTGGGGTTTTTACAGTAAGGTGCAGCCTAGAGTGGCTACACCTCAGTGTAACAGAAGCCAGGAAATACGCATCAGAGATAATCCTGCCCTGGAGTGGCATTAATTTGAGCCACATAAATGCTTAAAACCAGTTTCATTGTGTTAATATGTGGACAATCAAAGGGTTAGGTACTCCAAGAGCTGCCTAAAATTACCATTTAAGGTCCTTGTTACACTTTACACTGTGAGCTACACAAATGTTGATTAGTGTTAGTGCTAGCTTGGAGCAGTCACATCCTTAGTTTAGAAACCTCTGACTGTCCACCACCTGCACAGCTGTGACTTGCTATTAGAGGCCTAGTGAGGAGGGGCAGGACTAGGAGCTCTGCAGGAAGGGGTGAGAGAGATCCTTGGAACTGGAGGACTTCAACTTGCACAGCACATCTGTGAGGAGTAGCCACACCTTAATGAAACAGGAGCTGAGTAGTGCATATCAGGGTGCCATGCTACCCAGAGGCAGGAGGGAGGTGTTTACACCTTAGTGTATGGGCTGAGTAACACAGATCAGAGATGATCCTGCCTTGGAGTGGTATAACTTTGATCTGCCTAACAAGTGCTTAAACTGGTTATAGATGTTAGTGTGGACAAGTTATGTGTTAAGAGCTCCAGAAGCCATGCAAAATTACTGTGTAACAAGTCATAGTTTTTTAATGTTCACTGAGAGTTTTGGCAGTTCCAGTGTTTTAGTGCAAGATTCAATCATGCATTTATTTCTGCTATATGCATTCACATATAACTCATAATTTTGAGATAGAATTGGCAAACACACTTGTTTTACTATTCTACATGAATTTCCTTTTATAATGACAGTTTTCTGTTTATTTTTCTCTTGTATTCTCCTGAACCTTTGAAAAGACATCTTGACATTGACCCCAAGCTATGTGTTAAGAAAAAACTTGTTAATGTTAATACCAGGTAGACAAAATAGTTAACAGTAACAGTTAACAGTAATATCAGGCCTTTAGAAATATGTGTGAAAAATGAGATCACTTTCCAAAAGTAGACATGTATTTGAGACATATTTTAAAGCCAGGAATCTGAAATTGAAGATCTGTTTGGGACTGGTAGACAACTGATTTCACACAATTTGAGATATGAGAATCTAAATGTTTATGAAAATGTAACCAAGAATTGGTTCTCTCATGGAGAGAATGTCACTGGTATTTTGCAGTATGTTTAATTTTGAGAGCCATACATTTAATGTTGATTAACATACTGGCTAAACATTATTTGAGCATTATGAGTCATCCTGTATAGGGTTAAGTAATTTTGAAGAGGACAAGTAGGAACTGAAAAAAACTAAAATCTGCATTATGCACCAAGAACTCATCATGTGCCAACATTATCTCTATTCAGTCCTGAGTTGCTTGTAGAGGGATAGGAAGGACAAGAAATGTGCCTTGGAGGAAACTGATTTACACCAGATTCTAGGTTGCACAAATGGATGAATAGCATCATTCCTTTGGGTGCATCTACATGTGCAATTAATGTGAAGCACTAAACTCTGGAGCAGTTTGAGCTGGAGTAAACTGCTCCTGGGCACAGTGTTTACACATGTGCCCAAGACAGTAGCAATTTGAGTCAGGGTGGAGCAAGCCTAGACTGACACTGGACACAGGAGGTCAGCCCTGAGCTACAGGTGGCGGTGTTGGATGGTGGAGGAACTGGCTGGGGTATAAAGGGGCTATAAGTGCAGAGCCACGTGACTAGGTGGCAGGCAGGAGTCTGGCCCCCTGCTGCCTGGGCTGCCTGGATATAAATTGTGCATGTGATTAGTGGCTGCACATGCATTTCAGCACAGTAAATTACTCCACCATAAAATAGTATTGTCTCAGACAGTTCTATCTTATGGTGGAGTTAATTAATTTATTGTGCCCTAATATCGGCACACATGTAAGCAATGATACTTTACTGCAGAGCTAATTAGTCAACTCTGCAGTAAAGCGCACATGTAGATGAACCTTTGTGGAGAAAAAAATATCCTTAGGCAGTGAAAAGATGCTTTAGTCATCACACAGTCTGGCAGCATACATGGTAGCAAATGGGCACAGAAATGAGCCACACACATTAGCAGTTATTTGGGAGAAATCATGGAGACAGCGGGCAGAAGATCTGTGCAAAATCAATGTAGTTGCACTTATCAGAAGAAAAACAAAAGAATGAAAAGAAGAGGCAGTAATTTCTAGTAGTTACCATACTACAATCCTCATTTCTAGCTGTATTAAAATGATTATTTAAAAATTATAATTATTAAAATAATAATAATTCATCAAGGGTTAATTCTACTACCCTCTTCATGTTCAGCAGTATTTATGTAGAAAAGTTGTTTCTATAAGTCAATGGGCTGCTGTTCAACTTAACGGTTTCAGAAATTTATGAAGACAAGGTAGTCTCAATAGGAGATATTTAGATAGCAATAATACAATCAGTACTTTGTTGTGAAGTGTTTAATTCTGAAATCAATTAGTTCAAATCAGATTTGGATAGGTTGTTTAGAGTCATTGTGAAGCTGTTAGTTGGGTTGCCTACAATAGTATTAAATCCAGACCTATTTAGTGGCTTTATGATCTGGAAGAAGGAACAGGGATCATGTTAATTAATTGCCAATGATAATACATTGAGATGACTCATGAACCATGGTCAGAATAGAAAAATAATGTAAAGGTAATTTGCATATTTGTTTCAGTAATATTGTTCCTAGCTATTTTAGAATCTGTTTTCACATCTCTTAACTTCTTCTTTTAGCATATTCATAAACTGCTTCAATCCAAAATAATATATTCATTGTGTCTAGTTTGTACTTAGGAAATGTTTACACTGGAAGGTCAACTTGGAGCAGAACCGCTC
>NW_005841987.1:196586-215798 GCF_000455745.1 Alligator sinensis
GAATTTGCACTCATTGAAATTTTAGCTTCCTTGTTAACCTCAAAGGATCTCAATGCCTAATACTTCTGTAGAAGCTTTTAAAATTGTTCTGTCAATTTTACTATAATGTCCTCAAGCAGCACTCTGAAAGAAGTGATCAACTGTGAGAAATTAAGGTTGAATTTGCTTAGGTATGGTTAGATCCTCATGAGGCTCAGTAAGCAATTCTCTTCTTGTAGACTTTCTTGCACCTTCCCATTTAGGGTCCAGTCAAATTCCTTTATCACTATGTATTAGGGCTGTGCGAAGCTTCGGGTGCTGATTAAATTTGGAGGAGATTTGGCCCGATTTGGTGGCCGAATCTCTGAATCTGAATTGAATTGGGAGGCCAATTAAGAAGTCTGAATCAATTCAAAGTTCTCTGAATTGATCTGGAAAAGATTCAGAGAGCTTTAGTGATTCAGGTAGTCCCTGCTCACTGCCACAGGGAACTGGACCCAGACTCCATGCTGGTAAGTAGGGGGAAGGGCAGAGAAGGCTGAAGGAGCGGGGAGGGAACCATGGGGGTATCCCCACCAGGCTCCAACCCCTGCCTGCTCTCCCAGTTCCCCTGAGTGCCTCCCAACCTCTGCCCACTTTCCCAGCCCCCCTGCCCCCATGGCTGCCCCAACTGGCCTCAGCTCCCAGCCCATTAAAAAAAAAATGCCCCACTCACTGGCCACCACACTGGCCTTGGGGCTTCTGGGGGCTCATGGAAGAGGTGCCCATGCAGCACAGGCAGTGGGGTTCCCCCCCCCCCCCCACCTGGCAGGACCTGGTGAGTCAGGACTTTTTTTCTAAGGGCTGCGGCAGACATGGGGATGGGCTGGGAGACTGGGTAGGGGTCAGGGGGCTCATGGCTGAACCCCCCCACGTAGCATGAGGCAGTGGGAGGCAGCAGGGATCATTGCCCAACCAGTGGCAGCCAAATCTCTGAATCAGATTTGGCTGAATCAATTTGGGACAGTGATTCAAATCACCAGATCAAATCACTGTCCCCTGAATTGGCCGAATCCAAATCCAAAGTGAATACTAGCCGCTTCGCACAGGCCTACATCCTTCATGCCATCCCTGCGCCTGTCTGTAGTTAAATGCAAGATCAAGTACTTAATTTATTATATGTCTAGTCAAGTCTATCTTGGTCTGGCTGTTTTGTTCCTCTTCAGTTTAAGGTGTTTTTTTTTAATATCACATGGTAGGCCTTTACCCAGCATCTCATTGTGATGTTCATTTCTCCCTCAAAGCAGCAAGTGTTCAATAGCTACCTCCTGTTTCCATTGACTTTAGGTGTATTGCTATGTTCCAGCATAAACAAGAAAAGAATATAACTCTTCCTATTTGTGAAAACCACTGCTGTATTTCCTCTTTCCTTGTTCCTCCTGTACTTCATATTATTTATAGGTATCCATCTGTCAGAGCTGGAATACTTTAGATTCAAGAGAATACCACACTATGGGGAAGTCTGCTATTCATGTTAGGACTTCTCCAACTTCTCCAAATGGAAAATAAAGTGGAAGAAAATAATTATGTATGACAATGTGCAAAACATTTACATAGAATTATATTAAAGCCATGCATACTTTACAAAACAATACATACTACCCGCCATTTCAGCCACCACTCTCATTCTTACCAATGTATATTTTTCAAAGGATACATTTAAGATGTGAATTCCAGGCTCTGTGCATTTTTGCTGTTACTGCTAAGTCATTATTGCCTCATCTCACAGAAGAAATATCAACTCATTTAGGAAACAGAAATAACAAACTGATTACTCAGAGGAGGGGTAGACCGTTTCAGCTGCATTCTGTCTTTCAAACAGCAAGCTTACCACAGTAATAGCTGGACTTATTGCACTGAAAAAAAAATCTACTCTGAGGGCACTGTTTGCATGAAAAGCCTTCTGTATGTAATGTGAAAGTTTCTGCGATTGAGAACTGCACAGTAGTAGTAGTTAGGGCTTTATTACTTAGTTCTAATTTGTATTGATGGCCTAAAAAAAAAGTAGCATGCTTTGCAGTTCTATGAAAGAAAAGATTATAAATGGAGATTAATTATAATTTTGCTAGCTCAGTACTTGTAAAACTAAAGCAATTTATATTCTTTCTCTTAATGATCTCCATTCCTGATTGCAGTAATGTAATCTAATTGTGATTATGATAGTATCTGAATCATGTGGGCCTCTATGTGATTGGAACTACTCTTTGCATTAAAAAGTAATTTTGGAGTAATGATGAAAAGTTACTGTGGAAAATTGGCAAGTAATATATTTTATTCTGTATCTTAAGTTTCTGCTTTCATTTTTGATTATATCTTATAGCAAGGATAAGTATGATACTCTATCTAGGATTTATTACATCAAAGACTTATCAATGATAAGTATGAGTATCTAGGATAAGCATGATATTATTGGAATAATATAGATATGGTTGAGGGCAAGGAATTGACTGAGGTTCTAAGATGCCAAACTAGGATTTCTGGGTAGAAAGAGAAAATAGAAAAGGAGGAGTTGTAATATGAGTATTCCTAAGAAATGAGTAGCTTTACAGAGGAATTCTCTATGTAGTTTGTCTGGCAAAGCATTATCTCTTCAGATGAAAGTTAAGAAAAATAATAACAGTGAAGATTTCTTTGTAATGTTTTGAAAGTTTCTATGAACACTGAGGTCTGTGTTTAAATAAGATAAGTTTTCCAGAGAACTGGAACTTTGATAGCAGTGGATTTTAATTCCTTGGTTATTGATTACAACAAGCATGTGGAAACTAAAGAGGGGAGTGCCCATGTTTCTAAAGCTAGTGCAACATTGCTTTTAATTTCTTATGTACTTTATTGAATTATCTTTCAAAAACTATTTAGGATTAATTCAGGATTTGAGCCAAGAGTAATAACGGGTGTTGAACTTGAGATGTATGTAAGATCCAATGTGCTCAACATCATTTGATTTAAACTAGTTGTTGAGGAATAGAAAGAATGTCAGCCTTAGGTTAGATTGACTTTAAGGAAATGCAAAGTATGCTAGGGAATTTTTATCAGGATTTTATTATAATGTATGGTAAATCTACTGAAGAAAATTGGAATATATTTAAGAAACAGTTGGAATACATTTGAAATTCATCCTGGTTAAGTCTAAAGAAGGATAAAGGTAACAATGCTCAATGTGGCTAAGTAGGGTTATGTAATAAGGAGTAAGATAAGCGGTAAGCACAAGGTGTTTTAAAGTATATAAAGTCTGGTAAGGTGAAGCATTTGGAAGGCTATATAAAATAGGCAGGAGCAAATGGAAAGGGTAATTAAAAAGAAAATAGGAAATTCTGAAGCTAATTACGGAAAACAATTGATATGACAATAGCATTCTGCAAATATAGTTGAAAAAACTGAAGAAAAAAATAGGTCCACAAGATCATGATAGTTGGGTATTGGTGCCAAAGAAAAAGAAGCTGCCGATTTGAAAAACAGGTTTTATTTTTAGCTTTATAATTGCAGAAAGAGTGAGAGAATGAGGATAGCTAGATGGACAGATGGACGGATGGAGATCTGGCTCAGCAAGAGATAATATTTATCATTATGTTATAGTATGTATATCTTTGCCTGAAGAATTGGCTGGTTTGATACTTTTATCATCCTCATTTCATAGTTAAAGTAATCTGGATGGCAATACCACATGTAAGAAATCAAAGTTTACAGACACTAAAGCTATTGCAAATAATCATAAGGGAAAATATCCTTGAAAACATTTGCCTAATTTATAATTACAGAAACAAGATAAAACAGAAAAGAGAGTAAGTGCTGTTTTATTGTATGTCACTTCAGCTAGACTTTTGTAACGTTAGAAGGACTTGTCATCAAAGTGAGCAGGCTCAGAATTCCCTATTTTCCGTATAATATTTACTGAAAATATAGTTAAAAAATGTAATCATGTAGTGTTGCTTACATGTATGGGGCTAATGACGGATAATGTCTTAATCTCTCCCTCACTGCCTCATCTGAACAGTGTGTTCTGTAGTGTTAATTGAAAGTAGGTAAAAGAAGAGAACTTTGGGTGCATGCATATGTGTGATTTAGTGCACATTGGCTAATTTTAATGCGCATTAAAGGGTCACAGAAAATGTTCTTTTTAGCTCGTGCATTAAAATAGGCTAATGCGCTGTTTTCTAGTACCTCACAATGGAGGGTGTCTATGCACATGCTCTGGGTGGAGAGGAGGCCGCTTTAATTAGAGAGGATCCTAGAGCTTCTCTAACTGAAGTGCCCACAGTGTCATGTGTATTCAGTGTCCCACTCTTCAAAGTGGCAGCAGGGGCACTTGAACTAAAGCTTGTTCAACGAGCTTTAATTCAAGCACCCCTGCCGCCATTTTGAGGTGTGGGGATACTGAATAGATGTCACAGGGCTGCTGGAGCACGTTAATTAACGTGCTCTGGCACACTCAGTCAGGTCTGCTTTGCACGTGCTAATTAGCATGCATCAGACAGAGGTCCGGCAGGTGTATATGAGCCTGCAGGTACTAGATTTAATGTGTGTTACCTAAAGCGCATTAATGAATGTGTAGATGCACCCTTCCTGACCAAGCTCATGCTCTCAGATAAAGGCAGGCACTTGAGATGAACATGGGTAATGACACTCAGACTTAGAGCCCTAACACTTAATTCAGACCCTACTGAATTTAATTACATTAATTTTACTGGGGTCAAGATTTGCCCCTATAGTAGGAAAATTTCACCCATCTGATAGGGGCTAAGTCTTCTCTTTTCATTTCCTGAAGGAACTCATACTTTGTGAATTTTCCTGTTGTTATAGAGTTTTCAGTCTCCAGTGGTCTTTATCTAAGGAGCAAAATTCTCCAGGAACCAGCTTCTAGGGGCTTGATCAGCTGCTACAAATTATAAGCAAGGGAAAGTCATATGCTGAGAGGTAGGCAAGTGGATTAATAGTGCTCTTGGATCCACTGGTTAACTCTCTTTGCCTGCTCCCTCACCACATTTTAGATTCTGGCACCACTACCAAGAGTCTAGATAAAGTTATTGTGCAGCTATGTATCAATTCCTCCCTCCCCTATTATGATATGCTGATGCACATGGAAACATATGTAACGGAAGAATTCTGGTTTTAGTGTGTATATAAAGACCGCATCAAGAGTTCAGTGATAGTTACAAAAACTGAGAGATGATTTTGATACTTAGTGCAAGCAACACATCTTTGTCGTCCTTGTTTGCTTCAGTATGGGGCTTTTTCATTCACACAATGAAAAATACATTTAGTTCACTAGTCCTTTAACAACAACTTTCAAAGAAAAGTTTGGCGTATTGAATAGTTTTACAGTCTGACAGGGAAAGTTCAGTAGATGGAGGATTTCTTGGTTTTCTTCAGAGTTATCAATCTGCCTTCTATAAAGTAGCTACTAATCTTGTAAGATCCCCCCGACTGTAATGATTTTTGCTCCCCCTGCTGTCTTAATATGAGCAAATGACCCAGACTTTTTGTCCAGAATGAGCTCACATTGACAGTGCTGTTGTGCACAAGATATATTTGTTAAACAAGGACACTTGTTGCAAAGGAGGGAAAACATTTAAGAAATACATCCAGAATATTTTCATCTTAAGTCCCCAAATGCAATGTTATTCAATGAGAAAAAAATGATTATCACATCTGAGAGCACTGCAAATGAGAGAAATTCAGCAAGCAAAACACCTTTCAGAAAACGTCATATCCTTTTATATATATTCCTATGTCCTTATATAACATTTGTTTCAAATGTCTTGTAGCCAATGTAAATTAAGTGCAGCATTAGATTAAATATATAGACTCTTTTGAGGTACACAGTATCTCTCTGTTTCCCTAATTTAGTCCAGCTAACTTCTGCTTTTCTTAAAAATTAATTTTCATTACCTTCTTAACATGCTTAAACAGGGGCATTAGGGGAAACAATATTTTCTAATGATTTTACCAGAGCTTGTCAGTCAGGAGATCCAGGTTTTAGTCCTGCTTGTGCTGTTAATTTGCTTGGTTACTTTAAGTAAATCTATCAGATACAGATTTTTCCAAAGTCAAGACCTAATTGTATACACGGGTTTTCATTTGCGCAGATAAGCATGCCTGCTTTTATGCATCACAGCTACAAAGGACACAGCATTTTGTATATGTAGGGATACATCTTTTGGTACATCAGACTCCAGCATTTGACAGTTTACCTCTTCCTGTCTCTGTCCTATCTATGAATATAAATGGGATAATAATAATGATACCTGCCTATCTTATTCTTAGGTATGTTTTAAGGTTTAGTGGATCACAAAGTGCTTTGAAAGCCAGAGATGTTCTGGAACTGCAGGGATTGTATTGGAGCAATTTGAATACTGTGTCCATTTTTCTTTGCAGGTGAATGGAAGCAGGTTCTGTTCCTCTGCATTGTGCATTCTTGTTGCAACGCGTAGCTCTTTCCTACGTGGAATGCCATTTGTGATAAGCAAGCTAATGAAATAAGCAGCAGTGTGCCGTGATTTTATTTAATATCTTTGCTTCTTAAAAACAAACTAAAATGCTTCCAAAAGAATCAGGCTTGTAAGAAAAATTCTATTGCCAGAGGCCAGTTTCTTAGC
This sequence comes from Alligator sinensis, assembly GCF_000455745.1. Lineage (NCBI taxonomy): Eukaryota > Metazoa > Chordata > Crocodylia > Alligatoridae > Alligator > Alligator sinensis. The sequence continues at coordinate 203,198 of NW_005841987.1, forward strand.
AACGACACCCTCTCAACGTGTCACAAGTCTAGAGCCCTTTGCCCTCTCAAAGGAAGTTCCTTAGGTGTCTTTTACACATTGAGTGCTTTGTGATAGGTTGAGGCCTGCTGGCTGTCAACTCTGTCCCTTAAGGGAACTTGACAGATCTTAAAAAAAATCAATTTTAAGCTCACATGCCCCAGTGGGTGCCAGAGCCACTTCAGAGAGCCTGAAAGATGGCTGAGTCGACAGGATTTGACTTCCAGAGGTAGAAAGGTGACAAACTCTATCATGAGAAAGGGGCAGCTTAGGGCCTCAGAGGCCTAACCTGCTCCCAGGATCTGGGGCCTAGTGTTGTATTGAACCTATTTATCTCTTTCATGGGCCCAAGGTACCACGGGGAAAGAAAAGTTGTTCAGAAAATGCTGGCAGAATTCAGGGGTGTAAATGATGAATTACTTTTCATCAGCTGAAAGGAAACATACTCCGGAACAATACTGAAAGGGAGCAGGAGCATCTGACCTCCTGCTTCAGAGCAGCCAATATCTTCATTCAAGAAGACAACCATGAAATTACACAGAAAATGGGATTGTCATGAACAGCCCCTTGAAATCTCAGTATACAGTCATTACTGCATGGGAAAAAGCCTTCATCCACACATCATAACTTGTAACAGACAAGGGTGAAAAAAACCCTGAAAACAGGCCTTGGAGTTACCAGTAGGAATGTAGAAAATATTTGTTGATTCAAACTTTTCCCCTATAGTCTCCCAAATCATTATAAACAGACATAACAATGTACTAACTTTATAGTGATTCTTGATTTTTTGCCGCAGACAGTTCACTGGGGCTGTTTTGTAAATCAAAAATACAGAAAGGAAGCATGGATGAGAGGAAAAAAAAAACATCCTATCATTTTATTTATATTACCACCTCTTTCACTAACAATTTATCATTTAAGTACTTTGGGCAAAACATCCACAAAACATCCACAAACTGTTGTCCAATTAGTGTCGGCCTTTTAAACTGCATGCTATAAATATTCGTAACTATCAGAACTACAACAAAATGTTCATCAGAGACTCACTCCGGTGTAACAACTTATTTTCTGGGTTTGCCTAGCAAAGTTTGCATTTTTCCAAATTAGGCATGGAACAGAAAGCAAACAAGATGTTGGCTTATTTGAGAGCGAAACCAACCACGGGGAGTGAAAATCCAGGAAAACAGGGGGAAAAATAATGCATGTAACCAGTTATTTTTTATTCTTGCAGATTTGTACATTGACTTTAATGAAGCTTCCCCGTGGGCTAGTGGACACAGGGAAATGTTTTTTAAAGATTCCTCATTAAGCTGGACCCTCCCCTCCCCCCAAGCTCTTATGGCTTTAATGACTAGTCACATTAAATAGGTCAATAGAGTCCTTTAATTTCAAGTTTTCTATAGACTCAAAATCCAACTAAACCTAAACAATGAACAACTTATGTCTTTCTACACAGATTTTTTTCCAAGTCTAGAGGTATAGATACGCTTCCTGCTTTGTTTTTACACTTCTGGCCACAGAAGACATCCTAAATTGCCAGTGTAGTTGGAGAAGGCTCTGCTATAAGCAGGGAATTAGATTGATATAATTTGAAGATAGAACCTAGCATGGACCCTTAATAAGCTCAATAGGCCCCTGCATCTACAAGAGTAATGAGATGCAATATTCCTTAATCTTCATGCCAATGAGATTTCTAGATTGAACAGTAGACTTAGCCTATGATAGCAAAACCAAGCTGGCTGAGCAATATGCTTATATATCTATATCTATTTATAGATATATGTATGTCCCTGGGAAGCCTCCATTGGTGTGTACTGTGGAAAGCTGATTTTAAAGCAACTGTCCTTCAAGAAGACTTTCTACTCACACTTCCTAACCTTCTCTCCATAGCCTGCTGTCAAGATTGCTAGCTCAGCTCACATGCAGCAATCATAGCTAGAACTCCATTGACCTTGGCCACATTTTGTTTTCTTGTGCGGGAAGCATTGTGGCATTGTGGAGCCATCTACTGGCTGGATGGTGAACTCGAGCTAAATGCAGCAGAAATAAAACCCTAATCCTAACTCTAACCCTGCATTTAAAAGATCTGGAGAAGGGCAGTACAACTACAGGGATGAGGGAGGTATTCCCATACAACAAAAAGAGTAGGCTTATTTACCTGAAAAAGAAGAATAATTGAATATATGGTTGAGGGGAAAGGAGAAATAGTTCCTATCTCTTGGTAGAAGAGACAGTTGTGAATTAATAAGATTTGTGCTTTTGTGAGTGTAAGAGCAAGGATATATTTCATGTGATGCTCTTGGCTGGATGTCAGGGATCATGACTTCTCCCACCTTTATATTTCTTATATTTAAGAAACGTGGAAAGCGTTTCTTATGTTACTGCTACCATTCTTGCTGTGGGTAGCATTCAAGGGTACTGTCTCATACAAATGTTTCTGTGATTCTGCAAGCTCTTTAACAGCGTGAAAGCATTATGGGTAGGTGGCTGAGAAGAGCCCTCTCTTTCAAATGGGGTGAATAGATTGTTTAGAATGGCTTGCTGTCTTGCAGCCTTAATGACTTTAGTAGGCGGCATGCATTAAGAGTTTCCTCTCTTTCACAGCCCAGTATTGTACTGCACGCAGAGTAGCTAGATGCTGGGTTCAGTGTCATGGGTGTACGTGGGCAGGGGCAATGATTGCTGTCGGAGTAGGCCACCCACAGAAAGCAAGAAGTAACAGGCTAGTGGCTTCTCTGAATGTTCTCTCCATCCTGTTCAGCCCATCAGCACTTTCCTCATAGATCAAGCACTGTAGGTTTCATTCTTTTCCCTGAACGATGGCAACTTTTCATTACTTCCTTCAGCTGCCCTTCTATACCCAAGGAGTGTGGGTCTCCAGTGCATGTGTGCTATGGAGTAAAATGGTAAATGGTGTGTACTGAGAGAGAGCTTAACTTTTAAGTTACTTGCTTTCTTTCATGGGTTTAGGTCAGGTACATTGATATGTATAGATCTCCTATCTGTATCACTGTACTTTTAGTGTGCTAATACACATCGAGGTTACTGTGTATTAGGTTGGAATTATAATTCACAGTATGATCAATTTATATATAGTTCTGTGGTCCACATTACAAATATTAGAGGCTAGGAAGTCTAGTTACTGTATGGTAGTAATTTGTAGGAGTAATCAGGATGGTAGAGGATTTTAGCTTTCCATCTGGACTATAGTCTAATTTCTGGTTAAACTGGAAGAATTGGCTATTTAAATTGGCAGTTATATTGAAATGTTTCTATATATATATTTATTTGATCTAGGACAGCTAGGTGAGAAACATGTTGAAATGATTTCCCATTGGTATTTATAAGGTAGAATGGATGCACCTGGTGAGGCTAAGAGTGACTGTTCTATTGCCTGAAAGGTTAATTTAGACTTCCTTTGGTTCCACTTGATCTGAATTCTAGTGAATTTCCAGAATTTTAAAGCAAACAAACCAGAAGTACTAAAATTTAGAACCAGTCGTAACAGGCATTTCACTGGGTATAGTTACTCAGACATGTCTATTGCACATTGCATTCCACGGCAAGATGTCCCCTATTCAAAATTAAGAGGCTATGAGGGTACAGCTAATCAACAAATTTGACTGGCTGAGCAATCTGTAATGCTTGAACAAACTGACCTTAAACTGTTAAGACCCTTGGTAGCTGAAGTTTGCATTTACAATCTGACTTATTACATAAGGTGGTTTTCTTCTTGTAACAAACCTATATCTTTTCCAGCATGTTAAAAGCTGTCATTACTCGTAATTATTATTATGTCACTTGTAAGCAATGTTAAAATACTAAGCCATATATATTAACACAAAACAAAACACAACAAAAACCCTGAATAGAGAGAGCTGGTCCATTGATTTTGTGGCTAAATCACCACCTTGTCTTTAAATGACGCTAAAATGTTACAACATTTGATAAACAGAGACAGCAGCCTTGCTTGCTGTTCCAAAAGAAAAATGTTTCTATTAAGCCAGTAAAAGGTTTAGAAATAAAAACATACATTAATGCCTATATTTTTAAAACAGATTTCTAATGTTGTACCCCCACTGTACTGTGTGTACAACTTTTCAAGCAAAATTAATTGTGGGCACAAAGTGATCTGTTCTACAGTTGTGGAGCACTTATTCTCATGGGGAAGCATTATTCATGTTGATGGTCCCATTTCCTTACTATGTGAGTAAATGCTCACCCCTGGGCTTTTCAAGTCAGAATTTCAAAGGTATTTAGGCACTGAAAGATGCAGATAAAGGCCTAGGGGGACTTTTAAAAGAACCTACGTGCCTAATGTCAATTGCCTTCAATGAGAGTTAGGGACCTAAATGCTTTTGAAAATCTCAGTAGATACTTATCTAATCTTTATGCACCAACATTTCTTTAAAAATCTCAGCTTTAGATGTTTGTCTCTGATTTGTGATAGATATTAGTCATGTCACAATTGTGACCAACAGCACAAAAAGGCAGGTGCAAACGCAAAGAACAGTGTCGAAAAATTTGGTACATATAGTTTGCTCAACATTTAGTATAATCTTAATATTTTGCTTTCATTGGATCCTTAATTGAATAAAAGTATTTTAGACAGAGCAGCAAAAATCAACACTTTGAGTGATATGAATTCTGTTTACTCTCCAACTCTGAACTCAGCAGGTTAAGTAATTGGGAGACAGAAAAGTTCCTATATTTCTATTTCCAGCTGGTGATACACAAAAGGCAGGAAGTTATCTCATTAATGGGGCACCAGCTTTATGCAAATTATAGTAACAAAAAGGCTTCCCTTCATACTTTTCATAAATTACCTAATAAAGTAGGAATAAATGGCCATATTCAAGAGCCTTTGTTGTATTTTTAGCACAAGACTCTTTCTGTTACTGCAAATATGACTAAATGTGCCTTGTTCAAAAGGGGTGTTTATGAAATAAGGCCACTCAAAAGCTTTTATTCCTTAACAGCCTTCAGTTACTTTTATGGCACAAAATTAACATAATTAGTCACAGAGAATAGATGACATAAGCAGCGTGCCATGCACAAAAGGGGAAACCAGTATCTAAGGAAGGTATTTTGAGAGATCAAAAATTTTCAAAGTGCTCAATACTAGAAGGTCCTTTTTATTTGTGCACAGCCTTAAGATACTTTTTTACTCCGTGAAATTCACATAATGAGATGCAGCAGACAGATGACATTAGCGATGAGCCATTAGAAAGAGGTCAGTTTCCTCTGAAAGATAGTCACTGTTCCTGCTCGTCATTAATTTGCAGCTTCAAAGCAGCAAGCATATGATAGTCTGGCATGTTAAGCAAGTTGCAGTTATCTTTAAATAACCATTTTTTTCCAGTTATTAGAAGCTAAAGTTTTTAAACTTCTGACTGAAATCAAAATTAAAGCACGCAGCAGTGTAAAAAGGCTGTAGAGAGATTAGAAAAAGGAAATCAAATATATTTTATAAATGAAGTTAGCTTTTCCCTGGGGAAAGGCTGCCTTAACTTTTAGTTCTAGAATTTGGGGTTGTATATAGACCTCAAAGACTTGAATGCTGGCTATTAAGTGAGAGAAGAAGTAACTATTTTTAGCTCCTATCTTCTTGTTCATTAACACATCCTGGTCTAAAGGGCAGAAATGTACAGCTATATAAATAACATTGCAGGCAAGAAACAAAGGCATGCAAAAAGCCTGTATATTATTTAGTAAAAGAATGAAGGGAAGGTATGTTATATTTCTGATTTTGTGTGAAGTTTATATTGGTTACAATTCCAGTTTAGGAATGAAAATATCTATAGATTAGGAATAGTTTAGAATACTTTATTTCAAATAAAAAATAAGGTTACATGCACAAATGCATTTGGTTACCCCATGCAGTGGATAATTTCAGTGTGTAGCAGTGAAATCTTAACATAAAAAAGGTCTGTCCTATGTCCAAACTATGTGTTACATGTCCAAGTTGGTACAAATGAATGCTTTTGTTGTACAATAAGCATCTTTTCATTTCCATTATCACTTCATGTTTATTGATGAATATATTCAATGAGTGAAGCCTCATAAGCATTTTGGTTTTAAAATTATATATATAGATAGATAGATAGTAGCAGTTGGGAGACACCATCCTGGCCATCACTTTTATGCTATGAAAATTCAAGGCCATCAGAGCTTGTGCAAATAAGACAATAAGGGCCTGAGCCAGTCACCGTTGGTATCAGTGGGAGTCCTTCTTTGAATTCAGTGGGAATTAAATCAGGCACTGTCTGTACAGCAATTCAGCTTCCATACAAGCTGATGGACTACTATTCAAGTGTGGTTCTCTAATTTATGTTGGAATTATCCCCTTACCAAAATATAATACATTCTATTAACCTACAAGCATCTACAGGGAACTAGTGGCCATTGGTAGTGAAAAGTATTTCCTAAAGTAGCACTGAGCTGACATCTGTACTTTTCTGCTTTAAATCTAATTTAGTGCTAGTCTCTTCCAATGGAAATGAATATTATCTAGTTAAAGACTGATCATAACTGCATTGGGTACAGATAAGGCTAGTCTTTCCCAGCCCTGGGGCTGCACTCCGAATGTGTGCAGATGTTCACTAGGTATTTTAACATCACTAGGAATTTGTAATCTGAAATGCTGCCATTAGGTCTCATGACTACTGAAATGCAATGTCCCATGCTCTTAATTAGATGCATCTCTTACATGACCTATGGTGTCCCACCTTGCTAGATGGAATGCATCACAGAAGTTGCATGCTGCAACTTCCAGGAAAGGAAGGCTGGCTGAAAAGCTTAGCTCATAGAGAAGAAAGAATCCCTGCAGCAGCTTCTCAAATCATAATATTTCCATTTCTGAATATTTTGCTTTTCAGTTGAAATAAACATTTCTTATCATGTTCTCAAAGAAAAAAAAATTCTATGAACATCAGATTCTCCACCTGATGAAAAACAGTTTTAGTGGGGCAAGTTCAGTCAAAACTAGGATATAAGCCTAGAATGGGATTTGTAAAGTACTCTTTATTGACTTACCTCTTCTTTTATTAACGTCAGTAGGAGTAAAATTAAGCCAAGGCTGAGCACTTTTGAAATCTCCTTCCCATCAGCCCCATTTCAAAAAGTGATATTTCAGAACATCTAACCATGCTTTTGTTTGTAGTGGTTGGCCTCTTGCTTATATTGCCTTGGTAGTGATGATATTGCATTCAAAAGAGTTATAACCCAGCTAATATGCTAAAGTGGATTAGATGCACATGATTATATTAAATAATGTCAATTGTTCAAATAGAAGAGTTTTAATTCTGGTAATCGCCAGGTCCTGTATCTGTTATCCTAGTGACCTTCTATTATAAATAACATAATAGTAGAAGTAATTGTTGGAGATGGATGCATTCGGGAAGTATTGTAGGACAAAATAGAAGACTTTAAGACTTTTGCATCTGTTGCTGCAATAGAAAGAAACCACTGGCAAAGCAGAAGTAAAGAAAAAGGATGAGGTCACCAATATCTATAAGTTAAGTTTCAAAATTGATTCAGTCTACTTTTACTAATAAGAAAACATGTAATGGAATGAAAAAAAAAATAGCTTGCCTAGTTAAGGTCTAACCTAGTTTAATTAAAATATTAATTTTATAATACAGTATATATGTCAGGTGCCTGTTTTATATAACAATGTAGAAACACCAATATATAAATGCACACTCTTGTTCATTATACCTAAACTTTTGCTTTAAACATGAAGCTTTATACATTATTTTAAACACATTTTTAACACATGTTAATAATATTCATGCTGTTGCTTTGAAAAAATCTGCAAGATGTGGTTAATGAAGAGAAACTGCAGCATAAATTGCATATAAAATATCAAATCCACACCAACATATTTTTTCTCAAGCTACAGTTTTTACATTAGATGTCTTTTAGCTTGTTTAAATTTATTCCCTATTGTTTATAAAGAGCATCATCAGGCACCATTGCCTGAAACAACTACATGTAGTAAACCAAGCAATCTTCTTAGTTTAATAAGATCCGTTGGTTAAAAATAGATTTTAAGTCTATCTCACATTAAAGAGTGTAAATCCTAATGAAACTGCACACAAATGTTTCTCATTTTTTGAGGTTTCTTGTTCTCTAACAAACACCATTCTTTGTCTTAAGTTCAACCGAAAAATAGCTGCAGCCAATTTATGATCTATTGAGACTGGAAGCTCCACAGGGCATTCTGGGGCCTGTAGTTTACTTTAAAAAAAAGTATCATCTAAAGGAAAATTTTCACTCACCGTGAATGATCTCATATTAAGTGTAACTGAAATCAGCTGGGCTGGTGTTTGATTGGTGTAAAGTGCTGTAGGTCCATTGACACAAATGGAGCTATGACGGGTTACATCAGATAAAGACCTGCCCAACTGGAACATTTTTCAATTCAGGTGCTGCTCAGCAAAGTATCATAAACAGTCCTTAAGTGGATCAGTTATAACATTGTACAAAGGAGATAAAGTATTGCTTAGCACCGTGTGCCTATAATGTAAGCCCTGTTTTCTCAGGGCATGGCATTTGATCTTAAACCGTAACTTGTCACATAGGAACTTGGAAATCTCTGGTGCATTTATTTATTTTCCTTTTCACAAAACATGATATCAGTCCACAAAGATTCATAGATGTTAGGGTTGGAAGGGACCTCAGGAGGTCATCAAGTCCAACCCCCTGCCATGGGCAGGAAAGCGCTCTGGGGTCAGACGACCCCAGCTAGATCTCTTTGATAGAGAACTGTAAAGATTGTTGTGGTCCCAAATGTCTGCCTTTCCCAGCTGAAAGCTACTGCAAAAAATGGCAAAACGTAAAACAGTCTTTTGCAAAATCAGGTGTCAGAAACAGCTCTCTGAGGCAAGTTACTCATGGCAGGACACAGAAGCTACCTACATGAAGCTTTTCATGGAAAGGGAGCAGTTCTACCTCCACAATTTGCAGACATGCGGTGATTTGACATGTAATAGGACCAAATCCTTCTATGTAGATGTGTCATAGTCCTCATCACATTTGTTTCCAAGTACCTTTTTTATCAAACTGTTCATATTGCAAAAACACTGTATTTGGCTTTTATACCTTCATCAGGCTTTATACTTTCATCCTTATCTCTGTGTGTATCCCACAATTTCAGAGATGCTATGAAAATGGTGGTTAGAAATGTGCCTCAGATTTCCTCCTTATCATTTTTTCTCTGCTATACATATATTTTATATTTCTACCAGAAATTACACCAGGGCAGAATATGCAGCATATAGTCACCATAACCCTCACAACAACCATCAGGCATTCTTATGGGTATTCTCAAATAAATACCCTAAGGGAGAATTTTTTTTTTTTTTACCATAAATTATTTCTACCAAATAATCTGACTAATACAGTCAAGTAATATAGTAAATTCATGTAATACAACACAAGACCAACAGGCCATAAGCTCTAGGCTACCACTTACCTTTCAAAACTGTTAGACAAAAAGTACTACTGTATCTTATATTTACTATGTTGGAGCTTAATCTCTTACATATTAATCCCTCTATTTTACTGTGGTTTTACAGTTACAGTGATTATACTTTAAATTATCACATCATCCAATAAACAGCCTAAAACAAGTTTAAACATGAAAATGCATATTTAAAACCATCTTATTATGAAGTAATTTAACTAATCAGAGAAAAAAATATTATTTTCTCAGACTGTATCCTAAATTGCCATTTTCAAGAATCATTTTCAATTTGTATTTTCATGAATGAGTACTAGTAATAACTTCTATGTTTGCTACAAATTTAATCACCTTAATGGTTACAAATATAAAAAATGGATGATTGAGGATGGGAAGGGAAAATACTTGCAATTCCAAATTGAGGTGATATGGTTTGTACCCAGTTCCATTTATCTGAATTTTTCCCATCCCTAGCTTTACTATTTAGGGAAAGTTTGGTTCTAATGTAAAACCAGGACCCACAAAAACAAACCCAATTGTTTGTTTTCATGTTTCTAATTTCCAGAAGTAAAACACATCAGAATTTCTTATCCTCTATCAAACAAGACACTCAGGCTTTTTAGAGGAAGATTTTCCAGAAAATTAAATGCTCACTTTCTTCTAGGATGTTACTGAATTGAGGGGTTTGGAGTTTGCTTTTGTTTTGTTGTGGGTTTTTTTGGGCAGGGGGTGGAAGAGGCAGTGGCTTTCTCTCTTCTTGTAACTCCTCCATGTATGTTAATACTTCATGCCATCTCCAAATGTCCTTCTCACCTTTTCATGCACACACCAACTGCTGAAGCTTCCTTAGCCTGACGAAGGGTTTTTGAACCCGAAAGCTTGCTTAATAACTATTCTCCAACCATTTGGGTTGGTCTAATAAAAGATATCAAATTCACCCAAGGAACCTTGTCTGCCTATGTCCTTAGACCAACACGGCTACAACCTACACCCCTTCTCACCTTTCACTCTTCTTGTTTTCCTTCCCCTCAGCTGAAAAGCCTGCTTTCACATGTGACGGGCTAGCTGGTAGTGATTTGGCCCAGGGGTTTTGAAAGGGTAAAAAATGCTTGGTGGAGGGGATTTCCTTTTCCTCACCAATCAGGCCCTGGAGAGGGGGAAGGCTTGCCCCTCCCCAGGGGCCAAGAGAGAAACCAGACCCAAGTAAAGACTCACCCCTCATGTCCCCTGGTTGACCCCACCGGCCACCTGGAGCAGGATAAAAGGGGCAGCGCAGCTGACTCGGGAAGACCGGTGAGGGACGATGAAGAAGGGGCTTTGAAGAGGTGGCAAGAGCTGGGCCAGCAGGGGCTGGAGCTGTTGCCCCAGAAGAGCCCGAGGAAGTGGGGGGGCCTGCAGGTGGTGGCTTTGCTCTCGGCAGTGCGGCGTGTGGCCGGCACGAGATGGTCCCAGCTCAGCTCCCGGGCAGTGTGGCATGCAGCAAGCATGAGAGGCTCCCAGCTCAGCTCCGGGGTTCCCCTCCCAGTGAGAGGCTGGGGAGAGCAGCATGTGGCACGAGGGTCCCTGAAGGACCAAAGCCCTAGCACTCCAGGGCCTGGTAGCCCAGTGGTAGAGCTCTTGCCTGTTACTTGGGTTTGATTCCCATCTGGGTCATTTTCAAGTGAAGTGTTTCTTTGTTGGGGAAAATGGGGTCCTTGTCTCTTTTTCCTCCCCACCCCCCACCCTGGGTGCTTGCCCCTTATTTTTTGTTACCCTGTGTCTCATATTTTGTCAACCGGTGTCTCCTGTTATGTCAACCTGCACCTTATATATTGTCAACCTGTTTTTTGTCAACTGAATGAGTATGCCTATGAATGTGAATGCCTAACCATTATTTAGTCCCTGTCCCCCTGGGGTACTGTAGTGCACCCTATACACCCTGGTATATATGTTATTATCCAACCCCTGCTCCCCTCATTAAAAGGGTATACGGTTAAGTTCCCACTGGTGATCTGTCTCTGCTCTATGGGGGAAAGAGGGCTCACTACGCCTCCCACAGTGCTTGTGCACCTTCTCTGATCCTTTCAGTTGGAGAGGTGGTACGTCTTGGAGTACCATCCGAGTTACACAGACATGCTTATTCTCAAGAAAAAAAATCCAAACAAAACAAAGCAACAAATAAAAAACAACACACTTGCCCTGGATTCTGCTTTTCTTTCCAATTACCAAACCATTTCTACTTCATTCCCTTTGTGTCTAAACCCAGCAAATGTATTGTTTATAATATCTGTCTTGAACTGTCCCTCTCCTACTCTGTCCATGGCCCCTCTTCAAGGTAGAACCACACATTCCATTTTTTTAAACTGTTCACTTCAAGGTCTTTAATTGTTAAATTGTGTGGACATTCTTCTGACTCAACAACTATATTTGACATTGTTGATAGTGCTCTCCTCTAACTCCAGACATCCCTTCACATTTATAATGGCACTTCCAAGTACTTTGGCTATTCCTCTAGGCTGCGTCTATACAAAGTGCTACTGTGCAGTGGTTACCATGCATTTATTTAGTACTTGTATAGACAAGTGTTAAATAAATATGCAGGGGTGTAGGTTGTAGCCGCGCTGGTCTAAGGACATAGGCAGACAAGGTTCTTTGGGTAAATTTGATATCTTGGCTTCCTTACATGCATACCAGCCTCTGGCTTTTTTACTATTCATTCCATCCAGGAAGAGCACACACCAACTGCAGATCCTTCCTCAGCCTGATGAAGGGTATTTATACCTGAAAGCTTGAAAAGAAGAATTTTTTCCAGTTATTTGAGTTGATCTAATAAAAGATATCAGATTTACCCAAATAAATGTTCAGTAACCTGAGTTCCTACATGTAGTGCTGGCAAATACTATTTTTGTGATGCTACTGTGCAGTAGTGTTGTATCACGGCTTTTGTCATGCAGTGCTACCACACAGTTGTATCAGGCTAATGCGTAGTCAGTGTTTTAGTGGCTATTTTACTTCTTTCTGATTTTTCACAGAGCTTTATCAATGATTGCTCCCTCTTTTTATGTTATTTTCAAGCTTCCTGGCTTCATCTAAATAGTAGTCCACTCTTGTAATCATATATTCGCATCTCTCTTTCCC
>NW_005841987.1:215829-219259 GCF_000455745.1 Alligator sinensis
CTTTTTTCTTTGTTGCTTTTTCAATTCCAGTCCCAAACATACAACAGTGTAGTCCGCTCAACTTCTTGGTGTTTCCATGCCCATCCTCTCTAATCTCTCCATATTGCAAGATTCCTTTCTGCTGTGATAACTTTAGGAAATTAGTCAACTAAATGATGGCTGGCATGTGTGGCATTTGGGTAAACAGTTCTTATATATTATTGAAAAAGATTTCTATTGTTTTACAGGTCTCAGGTGGCTTACAGAGCTACCCTGTATTAACTGCATAATCTGTGAATGTCTTTAGTGCTTCCCCACTTTCCTCCTGTTGTTCAGCACATTTACTTGTTACATCTTTTTTTGAAATTAGATTTTAAGTTTTTATATTGGAGACCTTTGGTTCCTGTGTGTTTGTGCAAGGCTTACCGTAAAGGGTCAGGACCTTAATTGTAACCTTGAGCCTTCTACAAACTAAATAATTGTAATGCTAAAAATTAATTGATGTGTAGCATTTTGGGATAGGATCATTATCTGTTATATCAGACAATTTTGGATTGCTTTTTGACATATATATGTGATTTTTCCATGCTGGGAGGGGAGGGGAAAGACAGAGGAGGGAAATGGGATTGGATGCCAAAATATGGAGCTGAAAATGAAAGATTCTTAACGAGAATTTCAGATGAAGTGGTAAAATTTGTCTCTTCATTGTCCAATAAAAGATATCACCAAAATCCTTGCCTCTCCCATTTTTCCTGAACCATCACAGCTACCATCACATGCCAATTTTACAGCTTTTTGTTATCATTATTGTACTTTCAGTCGTGCCTGCTTTACATTGTGTCTTTTCTTCTTTTTAATGTTTACCTGTTCCTTTTTTTGCATTAATAGTATTCAAAGGACTCTGTTGTATCTTCAAATAAGTCACCTTTATCATGTACTTATGAGTTTCCTCATACTGGGTGTGTCTACATGAGACGTGTTACTGCGTGGTTGCCTAATATAATGTGCAGTAAGTGCATGTTCAGTAAAAATTCTTAATTGTGATTAAATTTGCTACCTGCAAATATTATGTAGAACATAGGCTGTGACCATGACGCAGGGGAGGTTCTCCTCAGTGACTTAGAGGCAGGCAGTGAGGGGGTGCCAGTGGCCCTTGAGGTGGTCAAAGGTGCATTCAATCATGGCTTTGGTCTGGCCCAGGCAATGGTTAAAGTGGGCCTGACAGGGGTCCAGGTGTAGGGCCTCCTTAGCCAGGGCAGGAGTGAATAGGCTGGGACCATGACGGCACCCAGCTGCAGGTCCATCACCCCTGGCGTGAAGCGCCTGCTCTGCACCAGTATTGCCAGGCCAGAGTTTCAAAACACATGGGCATCATGCTCACTGCCTGCCCAGCCAGCGCTCACATGCATGAATGTCCCCCAGTGGCCAATGACAGCCCGCAGGACCATGGAGTGGAAACTCCTGTGGCTATAATATGGATAGCCTCCATGAGGTGGGCAGGTGACTGGTATGTGGGTGCTGCCCAGAGTCCTGATACACAAGGGGACCCTGCCACCACTGCCTAGGAGTCTTGGACATGGAGGACAGTGTCTGCCGCACATCCTGAAGAGTGCTGCACATCTCCAGGATGGCCTTCCCTGTGGTTCATAGATTCATAGATTGTTAGGGGCTGGAAGGGACTTTGCAGATCATTGGGTCCAATCCCCTTCCACCCAGCTCTAGGCAGGAAGACAACTGGGGTTAAGTGATGCCAGTGAGGTGACTGTCCAGTCTCCTCATGAAAACCTCAACCTCGCAGCAGACAGTGGTGGCCTTGCCTGTGCCAAACAGGTGGCCCACATACTGGAGGCCAGTGGGTGTGGCCAGGTTGAGCAGCACCAGCGCCAGTCAGATGTCAATGGGGCGGGGCTGGGCACATGTCAGTGTCCTGGTGCTCCGGGTAGGGCTGGAAGGAAGGCTGGGGGTGGATCAGGTCCCTGAAGGTGGCCCGGATGAGTTGGAAGGTGTCCACCCACTGCTCATCATCTCAGTTATGCTGCACAAGGTGGTGCCACCAGTTCTGGCTGGCATGACGGGCCCAGAAGCAGCAGGGCTGGAGGTCCAGGAGGGTGACTGTGGCCCCGGTGGTCTCATGGATGCCCTCAGTGTCCCTGGCAGCAGCAGATGGCCAGCAGTGGGTACCCTGGGAGGATGTGCTGTGGGTGGGCAGGCAGTCACTGTGTGTTGGGGAGTCAGGCAGGGCCAGATGACGGTTGGTGCAGCAGGCCAGCAGGGCAACTGAGGTGGCCAGCACAATCCTGGGACTCTGCTCTTTGTTGCTGGTGTCAGTGACTAAGGCAGCCATAGCACAGGGAGACACAGTGGGCCTGAACAAAGTTGCCACGTGCTGCCTCTGCAAGTGCCATGCTACTCCTCTGAACACAGGAACTGGCTGCCCAGAGAGCAGGGCTGGGTTTTAAAAAGTGCTTCCAGGCTGCTGGAAGCTAGAGCCAGAGCCTAGAGCTCCCCAGTGGCCACAGGGACTCATAGAAGGGCTGGCAGCAAATTTCTAAGTCATAACCTAGAGGCCTATGCTAAAGATTGGGAGAAGAGATCATTATTTGTTATGAGTGGTTAAGTAGCTTTATTCAAATTGGTGCAACCTTAAACCATGCTTAAATTCAGGTAGGAAGGACTAAGTATGAATAAGATTTATAAACAGAACTATTTACAGTAAGAGGTAACTGTTTTTTACTATTGCCATTGCAAGGGTCTTGTGGCTGGCCGGTTCCTGTTCTGCCACCCAAAAGTTCCTGTTGACTTCACTTGAGCTGTCGTGCCTGGACATTTCCTGGACATTTACTGGACACTCTACATATCTATGTAGTCTATGTCATACATCACTAACACCAGAAATACAGTAAGTTTGAAGATTTTCAGAATTTGACTATCTTTTAGAGATAGATAGCTTGCCTGTCTAGGCCTTTAAATAGGTTTCGTAAAGGATAAAATATAAGGGCTAGTGACAGAAGTTACACATAGACCAGTTTAAATGATCAGAAACTGATTTAAATCTGTAGCAGAATAGAAGCTCAGTGCACATTAACTAGTTTTAAAATGGCTGAAATTGATTTAAGATAAACCTGCTTGAATGTGATAGTATACTTAACTGATTTGTGTCAAACTGGTTTATGAAACATCTGTCCCAGACCCCTTCCTGGTTCAAGTTAAATCACAGTCCCCTAGTATCCCAGCATGCTTTTTGACTCTGGGCTGGGCTGGGCTGTGCTGTCTGCTTCAGGGAGCAGGCCTGGCTCCACCCCTCTGCTCCTTAGTTTGAGCAGTGATGGTTGACTGACAAGGGGGTGGGGGAGGCAAGCCTGGCTGGGGATGCAGCCCAGTCTACAGGGGGTGGGGTCTGCCCCCCTCCCAGATGAAACCTGGTTGGGGTCTGGGCCTAGGGAGGGTGGCT
>NW_005841987.1:219290-235401 GCF_000455745.1 Alligator sinensis
TCTTTCCCTGCTCAAATTTACTGCTGATCGCAATTGTGGACAACAAATCCCAGATGCTCCTGGAAGCAGGAAGAGGAAGTGATGAGCAACCCTGCAGCATCCTGTTGTTGTGATTCTGGACTATAAATCCCAGAGACCTCAGGGGCAGCAGGAAGAGGACATGAACACAGCCAGAGAACTGTGCTCTAGCACCCTCTGGCTTCTGGCCTGAGCCACTGCAGGCATGTGACTGCATTTCCTGAATCAAAGGAAATGCAGCCTGTTTGCTTCTGTTTCAATTTCATCTGTGCAGCTTACACTAAACTGCAAGGACTGAACTGATTCAGGCTTGCACTTTCTGACTGTCTGTACCTAGCCAAGATGTTTGCCCTATTTGACAATTTTGGGCCATTTGTGCAGTATCATAAAAGTTGCCAAAGTCTCATAACTTTAAACTGCAGCTCAGTCAAATAGGATCATAGGGAAAGGGATGGAAGGATCATAGGAAAGTAGAACTGGAAGGTACTTCATGAGATCATATAGGCTAGATACAGGTGTTATACTTACACTGGTATAAGTGCTTAGTGTCACAACCCAAAGTTGTGGTTTTTTGTTTTTGTGTGCTTCGGCACCACTAAATTATGTTCCCGCCAAATTGCAGCTTCTTTACACGGTGGAGTTTTCTGCTGCAATAGGAGAACCCGCGTGCAAAAGAGTATTTCCCGCCGTTTGTAGCCTTCTTTGCATGGTGCATTTCTTTTGCATCATAGTGATGCACGGTGCAAAGGAGTTCCCGCCATTTGTATTGAGAGAGAGAGAAAGCAATTGGAGTTTGGGAAAAAGAGCGTGAAGATCTCTAAGCGCTGCTAATCCCTTCAAACCCAGCTTTTTTTTTCTCCTTAAGAGGGCAATAGAGGGCCAATTTACCGAACCCACGGAGTCTTAACAACTCCGGGGGCCTATTTACCAAACCCGCAGAGCTTCAACCACTCCGGGGGCCAAACAGCCTCTAGCCTCTCCCCGTCGCCGAGCGCAATCCTAAAACGTATCCCTTCCTTTTAAAACTACCGAACCTGCGGAGCTTCAACCACTCCGGGGCCAATTACCGAGCCGAACCCACGGAGCTTCAACAACTCCGGGGTCAATTGTCGGAGTCCTCTAGCGAGGATTTAAGTGGAGCTGAGCCTGAAAAACTGTCCAGACTACACCACGACCATCTTTGGTGTAAATAAACAATCTTTTAATCAACTATTACGCATCCGTAACTACTTCTAGCTCACCACTGGTCTTCTTCGACCCCGCGTGCCCGGGCTGCTGGCCACAGCCTGCGTGCACAAAGACGGGTTCGCATACTGCTCCTAGCCCACACATGGCCGCATGGATGGGATCAGGAGGCGGCCCGCACACTTAGAAACCAGTCTACACCCATAACCGTACAGAAGTTCAGCTCACATAGATAGGTTTAAAATGGCAGTGCCTGATCTAAGATAGACCTGGATGGATGTAGTATGAGGCTTAACTAATTTAGGTTAGACCGGTCTATGGAACTTCTGTACCACATCCCTCCCTAACTCAAATGAATTTGCAGTTTGCCAGCATGCCAAGCTGTTTTGCAAGTCCCTGATAACCCACTCTCACTAGCCTCCTCTGAGTGCTGGGCTGGTCCTGTCCCCAGCTGTCACAGATATGAGCCAGAAGAGCCTCTCTCACCAGCCATGGCTCTTGCCTGCACCTGTCAGTGGAATTGGCCAGTGGCAGTGGCCACCCCCACTTGTGCTGCCTTGGGCCAGGATGGGGTGCCTGGGACCAAATACATGCAGTGGGGGGCCTCTTCTCCCCCACCACTTCTGCCTGTCAGTGGCACTGGACAGCAGTGAGAGGGGAGCAGAGATCTCTGCTATGCTGACTGGCCCTGCTCCCCCCTCCCCCCCCGCCCCCAGGCCCAAGCCAGCACAGCTGGGGAGGGCATGCTTCACTGCCAGGCTGCAGCTGAAAGTGAGCTGCTGGTGTGGGGGGGGGGGGAGGAACTTAAGTTGCTGAAAAGGGGTCCTAGCTGGCCAATCAGAGGTGGCCTAGTTGCTGAGAAGTGTACAAGAGCATTCCCAACCTGCTGGCCTTGGCCAGTGCAAACAGCCTCTGTGCCTCTCCAAAAAGGTAAACATCTAGTTTTGTTTGCTCCCAACCTAACCTAGGGCACTAAAAGTGCAAAACTCAGAGCTCATGAATGATTGGTGTCTCCTGAGACTGGCGGGGCACCATGTCTAGATAGCAGCATTAGCGGTGAGTAGCGAGTAGGGACCACCTACAGATGCCAGTGTCAGTGGCATGGCAGGGGGGCATTGTGGCAAGATGCCGCCAGTGGTGGCAGCAGTGCCAAGTGGTGACCACCCAGAGACACCAGCGGTGAAGTGGAGGTGGGTGGTGAACGCCAACCGCCCGCAGAAGACAGCGGCCAATCTCAGGGAGGGCAAGTGCCCCCCTGTTTCCCCACTACGCATCACCTATGTTAGAGCTCATTCACCTTAGGCTTTTGAACAGTCTGTACTTAGCTTTAGTCTAGCCCACTACCGAAGGCAGAATCATCCCAGACTAAACCATCCTAGATAAGCATTTGTCTGTAACCGACTCTTGGAAATTTCTAGGGATGGAGATGCCACAGCTTCGCTAGGTAGCCTGTTGCAATGTTTAACCATCCTCATAGTCAGCCAGGTCTTCCTAATCTCCCACCTAAATTTCCTCTGCTGCACTTTGAGGCCGTTGCTCAAAGTCCTGTCTCCTACAGTTGCAGAGAAAGGGCTATATTCATGTATAATCATTTTTCAGGTGTTTGAAGATTGTAATCAAATCCCCTCTCATTTTTTTGCCTCTAGATTAAATAGGTTTTCCTCATAAGTTATATTTTCCAAACCTCTGATTGTTCTTGTTCCTTTCTGCTGCACTGTTTCCAATTTGTCCTCATTTTTCTTCCAAACTGGACTTCATACTCCAGATGAGGCCTCACTGGTGCCAAATAGAGTAGAAAGATCACTGCCCTAGACTTACAAAAGATATCCCTGTTAATACAACTCAGTATGCTGTTGGGTTTTTTGCAACAAGAGCACGCTATTGCCTCATGTTCAGCTTATGGTACTTATTTAAGCACTTAAATACATATCCCATTTTGAGCATGTGAGAAGTGTCATTGATTTAAATTGGACTTAAAGTTAGATGGATACTTAAATACTTTTCTGGATCATTATTAAGGAAAGACTGAAAACGATGAAGCCCATTTTGTTAACCATTTCTCTTTTGTGGGCAGCCAGTGGGTGCCACAAGGGCAGGCTGCCACATGGGCAGACCCTTGCACTTATACAAATTTTAACTTCAAGACTAGAATAGGTGTGGAGGGAAAATTATGTTTTCATTCCTGAACCTGCGTTATCCAATGAAAGTTTTGCAGGAAATTTTGCATGAAGAAAGGAAACAAAGTAAATGAAGGAAGAACAATATTTATAATGGCAGCTCTAATGCCAGAGAAGTCTAAGCAATTTTTAACTTCTAAGTTCTTTTTTATTTTAATTATAGAAATTTGTACATGATTTTAAGACTATAGAATGGGAAATGGAAAATCTGTTACTCCTTTTAAAGCACATATATTTTTACATTATCATCTGTACTAATCCACAAACAGAAGAAGCAGACTCAAATATGTGCAATATGAACATGATATCCCTTGCCAGCCTACATTCAAATGAGAAATATAACGGTATTTTACAGACATCCTTCAAATACAGTTCTTCACTGGTTCTTTTTGATAACCTGAAGTGGGTAGCCCTGCTTGAAAGGAATATGAGGATTTTGAGGAATCCATCCAGTTTACAGTGCAGGCATATTTTTCAACTGCTGTGTAGTAGTAATTTTAGCCATACACCAGAAGAGCACACATGTAAATAATTCAGGTGCACAAAAACAATCTGTAACACATTACAGAGAGGACTAGAGATTATCATTAAGGGGAAACAAAACATAGGATCCTATTTTGAAACTTTACAACAGTCTCTTAGAATACAGAAGAAGCTTTGAGATGGTAAACAATATTTTTAGTTTAAAATGGTATATCATACTGATTTACCATATAATGTCTGAGACAGAAATATAGAATTTTGGGTCTAGTTAGGATCCATATCAAGAATTATCAACAGTGATTCCTTGTTACATCACTATTGAAAAGTAAGAAGGGAAGAAAGGTGGATATTTATAAGTAAGTGTGAGAGAGTCCTGAATCCCGCCCCCTGCTCTAGAAGCCTGCCTGGTTTGAGTTCAGGGGGGAGCTCTCAGAGACCAGGAAAGGCAGCAGTGGTCCTAAGCAAGCATCCTTTGAGGGGACTTCATGTCACCCTGTGGCCAGGTACAGATATTACACTTTTACCAGTATAAATGATCAGTAACCACTCTATACCCATAACAGAATAGAAATTTGCCACACAAAACCAGTTTATATTCATAATAGAACAGAAGTTCAGCACACATAGATTGGTTAAAAAGTTGTGGAACCCGGTCTAAGATCCTTGCCCATCCACCCACCAAAGGGCAAATATGTGTTCTGTTCACTACTGATCTAAATTATGCCACTTACAAAAAACTGTGTAACTTAGATCGATTCTGCATCCGGCCTTTTGAATGTCTATACCTAACCTAAATGAGAACAACTCTAAAAATAAAGCTTAATTCTTCTTCGTTTGGAGTACGTCTATTGAACATCTATAATATTCTGTCAAATACATTTTTTGAGTTGATGAGACTTTAATCATTGTATTCTGAAGAAGGAATGCAGGAAAACAAACTGCACATGTGGAACATTAAAATGTGCCCTGCACTGCAAATTTGCAGCATGGGGGCAAATTTTGCTACTCGTATTTCCTAGTAGCAAAAAAAAGTGCCAGGAAAAAAAAAGCAGTGCAACAGAGGTTTGGTCCTCTAGTGAGACACTCTGACTCCTGGCCAGAGCATCTATAGTTCATTGTGCCCAAGCTTCTCCAGCAGGCTAGGACCCAGGAGGACCTTGACAAGGGCAGTTTGCTCACAGCAGGACAATGTGTCCCACAACAAAGGACACGTGCAGGGGCATGTGCTGCAGTACAAAGTTGCAGCAAAAAATTGTGCTGCTACTGTTTGTGTCACTGCAGGCACATGCCTCTGCTTGTCTGAATGTGGCCTAGATGTTCTAAACTATTCAGACCCACATCTAAAGTATTAGAGTAATGGCTTATAATATTGGTTAAATGTTGCTTTTTATTCATCTTTATTCCGTTTGTTCAACATGGAGCTCTCTCTCTTACTTAACTTATTCACATGCAGTCAAAATGAATGTTACCAATCTTCTGGGACATAATTGTGTTCCTGAAAGTCTAAGCACAGTATATCGCAGTGTGATTGTGAATTGAATAGGAAAAGGGAAATTGGAAGGAGGAACTGAGGATATTTTACTCTTATGAATTAGTACACAAAAACAGATTTATAGCCTACATATGTGTTTTGTTTTTACTGATGGTTGTAACTAAGGACACCTGTAAGTCAGGGGCAAAGGGGAAGAATGAAAAATAAATGGAGGAAAAATGTAATAATACACTGCATTTCAGAACTGCTGTGGAATCTCTTTGGTGAGACTTGAAAACTTGTTTTTCTTTTCCTGGAAAACTGGTATCATTTAGCTCGTGTGCTTTAATGTAAAAGATGGAATATAAGAATTTTTTAACAGATTCTTTCAGTGTTTCCAACGGAAATGTTGAGCTAAGTGTAGAATTTGTGGGATCAGTTAGCTTATAAATAATGATCCTTTATGCTGGCATTGGGAAATCCCTGTTCCCACAGCTAGTTCAATTAATATCAATAAATGCTGAAGAAATCAAATCTCCGTTCACTTTTTTCTGGATTAGTTAACATAAGAAAAATCCCATTCCTCTCCTGGAATATTTAACTTTCTCTTAGGAAGACACTCTAATGAAAGGTAAAGAAAGTATGCTGCTTGACATATGTTTGCCATTACTTCCTGTTTCTCATGTCACACACTTTCCCTGTTATGAGATAATTAACATTTTTCTCTGGAAATCTTCACTGTGGTTATTTTGTTTCATGCAGCCTTCTGTGCCAAACCTGTTTTGTCATTAGACCTCGACATTTTTTCTAGTATTTCTAGGTTAGTTCCTGCTCAGCTGAATCTCATTACAAGATGACTTTACCTCCAAAACTCACAGATAATGTGTCTTAAGCACACACAGTGCCGAAGTCCGCTGTGCAGAAAGCTCCTAATTTACTTGGGATTGCATTCAATCTTAGGGCAAGTGTTTCTTGTCTGACAAGGCATATTTTTGTAGCCCACATAAAATTGTCTACTAAATGAAAAGGAAGGCCTGTCAAGGGAATGGGTGTGGTTTAATTGACCTCATCTTACAGCAATGAATTTGTGCATTCGGGCTTTGTAGATCAAACTTTTTGATAAAACAATGTCATAAAACAGCCCTGAACTTTCTCTGCATTTGGCTACGTTGTCTGCTATTTCGCACACAAGCAGGAAAAAGCTTAAAAGATTTTATCTCACAGCAGCCAAGAAGTGTGGTAATAAGGTAAAGGTTGAAATGCATTGTTGGGATAAGAAATCCAGTGCTTACCCTGGATTTCAAGCACACCTTGTTTAGTAAGAATTGGCACCGTTGAACTCTTTCTGACAGTGTTGTGATAATATATTGTGAAAGACAGACCTGCCAAGTCTCACACCTGAAAAGTAAGACGCACTTTATTTTGCCGATGGAGAATTCTAAATCAAACTTAAATGTTACTACAATACAATTATTCCTCTCTTAGGATTTTCAACTGTACATGGTTGAAATATAAAACTTGTGCTCCAGTATATTGTAAGAGTTTATTAACCCCTAAAGTGTTTTGTATATACTATAGGTTTGGGGAGAGAGCCATTTAAAATTTACAGGGGTACAGTTCAAAGGATAGTAACAATGCGTGACAGGTAATGCCATGGGTGTGAAGCAAAAGGCATATTTCAAAGCAGTTTTTGCTTTCAAATGTATATAAAACACCAAGTGATGTCCACTCCCCCCACCCCTTACACTAGTTTACATGTCCGGTTAATATGGCGTGCTTTGAGACCTCCAGTACTCAGAAAAGTGGTGTTAATGACAGACAAGATTGAAGATTTTGGGAACCTCTTGACCTGCTTTTTTTGATACACATTGCCAGTTTGTGATTTCTGTTTTCCATCCATTTCTACCCACCCTTTTTCCTTGCAAGAATGTTTAATAGAAAAACATGCTTTTTATAGTGGACTTATGCTAAGTATTTCCACTTTGCTCATTCTGATCCTATTTTTTTCTGATTTATAGTCCTTTTTTCAGTTTCTTCTAAGCCAAATATGAAAGTAGAGGCAGTAAGTTGAAACTTCACATTTGAGTCATTATTATAAGAAATGAGTAGTTTCATTTTAATAAAGCAAATTAAATAAAAACAAAATAGAAACAATGTTGATAAAGCTTCACCACAATTTAAACAAACAAGCTAAAACCTCAACCGGTCATTTTTCCTTGGCCTTAAAATAAAGTGGGTGGATACTTCATAAGAAAGCTATTCAGGGAGGTGGTTAAGAATTTTCTCTTGAAAAATAACTTTTTAAAAAAATTATTCTGAATGTGATTTCTTTCCAATCAAAAACTTCCCCATGCAAATCTCAATGTATAATCAGGAAAATCAAAGTACAGAATTTTGTCTTGAGTCAAAATAAATCATAACATTTTAGTTTGTCAAAATGAATCAAAACATTTCTTTTCAGACTGGTATTCATTTGGTAGGCCTTTGTGCATTCAATGGCTGTAGGTCATGTGTCCCACGCATCCTATTCTGTAAGAGATGGTCTGTGTTGCTTGATTACAGTTTCTGATGCACTGTGGTCCTTCCTCTGGCTGAGCCACTGCTGCATTTTGGGATTCCCATTATTCTCGGATGTCATGGTTGAGGTAGTCCAGAGGGAACTGTAGGGGGTCCAGAGGGAAAACTCAGGTCATGAGACCCCCAAATTACAGTTTCTATGAGGCATTGTGGGAACTGAAGTGGAAACAGTTTTATATTTACATGAAATTAACCATTTTGACATATCAAAACTGGAATTGTTTAAAACTCTTTTATTCCAAGAATAAAGTTTCATATTTCAAATTTTGTGCTAGGTCATAATGAAAACAAATACTGAAATATTGGAATTTCCTGAGGGACAAACTTTCCAATTTTCTTTCAACTCTAGTTATAAATATAGCTACTGAGCCACATGGTATACTGGCTTAAATCCACATTATTTTTTAAAGGTAGTAAATAAATGGTTCAGCAAGTGAATGTTGGTTCCATTGTTTTCCAGCTCTCATGGTACATGATGTTTTTAAACTACATATATTTAAACAAAAAAAAAAAAAAATGCCTGTATTCCTCCTGGGAAATAAATCCATAAGAAAAGTAGAAAATGTTCTTAACTTAATCTACCTTAACTGGATTTTCTTTTCACCACACAGGTGAGCACTGAGTCTATAAATTTAATGCATGAGGTTGTTTTTTTTCACCCTTAGGATACTGGCAAATTTTTAGGATCATATTTCACTTACTCTTACTTGCTCTGTGTGCAGTTATGCAGGACAATTTTGTATAAAATTGTACTAGGTTTCAAGGGCACAAAAAGACTAAAAAGGTACTTACGTCCTCTTAACTTTCATTGGGAATTTGGTAGTGGGAGTTATTTCCAGGAACTTAGATCTCAAAGAGACCTCTTGCATCAAGTCTAGTCCGTTGCTGTGCTAGACAACCATGCCACATAATCCCTTTCAGAAACTGATCAAACTCCATCCAAAACCTACAGAGGTTTCTGTTACCACATTACTCCCAGGAGAACTCTATTTGGAAACTTTACTCTTCTCACACTTAGAAACTTTCTTCTAATTTCCAGACTGAATTTTTTGATGGTCAGTTTATATCTATTTGTTATTTGTGATGTGCCAACATCACCCTTTAGCTAAGTAGTTCTTTCCCCTCCCTATTGTCGTTATACTTTTTGATGCCATATCCCCTTTAATTCTTCCTTTTTACTGCACTAAATAAGTCAAGCTCTCTGATCCCCTGATAATCCTAAAAACCTTCCTTTATAATTTTCCTCTGTGTAGATAAGTAACCTCTTAGTGTACTTTATCATGGAGAGATTGGAGACTGTTTATGAACTGATTGTCCAGGAATTTTTGTTATATTTGAAAAATATGCACACCTGCATTAAAATATAGTGGTATCCAATAGAAATTATGAATAGAAGCTGTGGACTCATCAAAACAAGAGTCAGGATTGCTGCACAGCTGACTGGGTAGCAGCTTTTAAAAAAAAAAAAACATATAGAAAGGAGGCAGCAGAATTATGGAGCCCAATACAGAGAAAAAAAAAAGTCTGGGACAGAGTAGAAGAATCACCTGACCACTCTACACCGGAACTAGAAAAAACTTCTTTTACTGGCAAATAGCTAGAGTGACCTATAGTCCCTTCCTTTTCTGTGGGCCTTATTCACTGAGAAATTATATGTAATCAAATCTATTGATACATGTGCTAGCTAGGTATTGCTAGGACTTAGTCTTCCTGTTTATTGATTTTTTTTTCCCTTGAAGTATGCCCACATCAGCAGCAGGCTGTTTTCCAGACTGCAGGTTAGACCATTACTACAATTTGTTTCTCTTGCTCAAATTGATGTTGCACAATTTTCTTGTAAGTGAAGCCATTCCCTGTGAAGCAAACACTACAGTTTGTACATGATCTGTGCATAACATTTAGTTTAATCTGAGTCAAAATCAGGGAAATGGTGTGGGCTAGAAATCAGGTAGATGCATTACTGATCACAGCTTTGGGGACTCAGTGTTCCCCACGTCCAACTGAGTGTCTGTTTGGTGGGTGTATTATCCAAGATAAACCCTAACTAACCCTTACTGTCAGTTGCAGATTTTGGTACCTGTAACTCTCTTGAACCCTTGAATTCTTCTTTCGGCAACTCGTCACATTAGAAAAAACAACAATGTCACTTGTGTTTTTAAATATGACTGCTTGCATCTGGGTGATCACAGTGAAGGTTTTGAAAATTTAATTTAAAATGCTGTGTAGGATTGGGGGGTGCTTATAACTTTTGTAACATATAAGGTTGTTACTGTTTTCACATTTAGGGTGCATCCAAACTAGCTCACATATGATTGATGGTGCCTCAAGACAGTTCGAGGCACCAGAAACCACATGCAGCACATGTACAACTGTTCGCAACACTGCAAAATTGCAGCATGGCACCAAAATTTGATAGCGGGAATTCCTTGTATCAAAAAACAAACAAAAAACCTACAGCAAAAAAACCCCCAGTGGGGCACACACTCCAGAAGTGTGCCCCAGAGCAACTGGAGGCTAGGTCCTCTCAGGAGATGCTCTGACTCCCAACCAGAGCGTCTCCCCTCCTCTAGTTCTGCTCTGGCTCCATCAGCACACCAGGAGCCAGGAAGAGTGGGGAAATGGCAGTTTCCCAGAGCAAGGCATTTTGCCATGCACCAAAGCCCACGTGCAGGTGTGTGCACTCTGGCAAAAACTAGCAGTACAAATTTGTGCTACTGCTTTTTTCCCACCACAAGTGCATGCCCCTGCATGTGGGGACATGCCCTTTGAATGCAAAGAAAATCCAAAACATTTAAAGCATGTTAGAAATACTAAGAAATTTTGCTTCACCAGAGGCCAGGCACATATACCTTGATATTTCTGGTTTACAGAATGGGGAAACAGCAACCTGGTCTATTGTTACATAGGAAGACTGACAAAACTGGAAACAGGACTCAACAAGCCATATGGGATGTGTGTGAAAATCAGAGAACACTCTTGGCTGATGTGAAGACAGCAGCAATCTAGTGTGTACTATTTCCCTAGACTCTCTAAAGCACTGTTGAAAACTATGACGATCTGGCTGATGCGATTAGTCACTCTTAAGCAGAAAATCAAGAACTTTGAAATATGCCCCCTGCTCCAGGATGTGAAGTACTGCACTGGCCATGTTTGCACATTTTATGTTTCACCTATGCTTTACCTCTGTAGACGAAAATAGTCTTTACCTAATGCTTGTTATTAGAAACAGACTGAATGCATTCACAATAATTCAGGTAGCTGCAAACTTTGGCTGTCCTCTACTTCATGCACATTTACCCCTACGTACACTTCCTGTTCTCTGCATCTTGTCAGCTGGGAAAGTCATTATCTGAATGGATAGCTTTGCATCTGTCAGCTGGAAAAGTAATTACCTAAATTGATAGCAATAGCAGTTGTTTTAATTTTAAATGGGTAGGTATGTCTCTTTAATTTTTTCAGGAAGTTGTCATTTCATTATTTAGAAAGTTTATGTTGTTCTGTTGTAAATATGACAGAGCAAAACAATGAAAAAAGTTAAGTTCCTGATGAAAGCTTAAACAGGTAAAAACGATGTCCTTAAAAAAAGATACATCCCTTAAAAACCCAGAAATGTATCATTTTGGATACAGAACACTTTAATTATTACAGTTATTACTGTAAAATGAAACAAAGCAAAATGATTCTTGAAGCAGCTTTTACCCTTTGTACCTCTTTCTTTCCCCGTCCCATTACACCCCATGGTCTGTGTCATTTCTTGTTGTATTATTAGGATGAGAATTCACTATTTGTGCCCAGACAACATTTTATGGGCTGTGAGCCCCGTGCTTGAAACTCCTAATGAAGTTTATAAGAGTAACTTGATTGCAGGGCATAATAACTGTGTAAACCAAACACCCAGATTTTTTGAGCTTTGCCATAATTGGACCTGGTGCCACATTGTGTTATAACTGGATGGAAAATGTCATAGCAATGATGAACCAAACATTTACCATATTTACACAATTTTAAGACAGCCCTGAATTTAAGACAGCCCCCACAATAATTAGTTTCTATACACAGAAAATGTATAACTTTGTTAGAACTTTCCATGTATAAAAACTAATTATTGGAGGATCATCTTAAATTCATCCCCCCTGCCAAACCCTGCAGCAGGGGAAGTAGTGGCAGGAGGGCAGGCAGAGGATAGCAGGTGGTAGAGGTGGCAGTGGTGGGGCATGAGGTTGGGAAGTCAGTGAGGGAGGGGGGTAAGTGCAAGGGAGTGTGGTGGCAGGTGGCAGGGCATTCAGGCCATGAGGGGGATCAAGCAGCTTGACCCCTGCTCCTTACTTCCCTCAACCCCTTGCCACTCCTGTTTGGCCCCCCATGCCTCTCCCCTGCAGCATCAGGCCATCTACCGCACCGCAGCCCCTTTCCCTCATCTCCCTTTCTCCGTTGCCATCGCCTCTTCTCCCCACCTGCCATTCCTCACCTCTCCCCTGCTGGTTACCCTTGTGCCAACTCTGACAAGCTCTGGATTTACTCCAGCCTGGGGCATGGAGCAATGTTTCTTTTGGCCCCAGCCCAGCTTGGTAGCAGAGGGCATGTGTAGACGAAACAGGGGGCCTAAATAGAAGCTGTGGATTTTAAAAAACACCGCTTCAATTTAGGGGTGATTAAACCAGTGTCATGGACACACCCTGCTGACTTACCTGCGTCTCCAGTCAGGAGGGGAGGGCAAGCTGCTGGTGGGTGGAGCAGTTCCTGGGCTGTGGCAGGGCTGGTGCTTCCCTCCACAGCAGCTGTGGCCCCCGCCCCAGGTGACACCCACCCACAGGCACCCAACTCGGGTGGTCCCAGGGGGCACTCCAGCCGCAGAGGGAAGCACTGGGCCCTCGCACAGCTCAGGCAGGCAGGCAGGCTCGGGGGCAGGAGTGGGGGAAGATCTGGCTCACTGCTTTTCTTGGGTGGAGCTGCTTTCCCAGGCTGCTGCCAGGCTGCCTGCAGGGCTGCGGAGCTACACGGAGCCCAGGGCTTCACTCCATGGTTGTAGGGGCAGCAAACTAAAACCCCTCCAAGGAGTTTTAGTTTGCTGCACCCCAAGTCATTAGAGGTGCATTATGCCATCAAATTTCCTACAGCAGCTGCAATTAATGCACAATATGCCATCAAAGCGTGCAAACACCGACACCATTAAAACAGTGCAAAAGCATTTAGCACTGCTTTAAAGTGTCATGTACACATGCCTCTCATTGCATCTACAGAGACTGGAGCAAGGGTAAGTGGTGTGGGAGAGTAGGAGACAAGTAGGAGAGAAGATGTGGGAGGGGGCAGAGGCAGTGCGGGGCAGGGGAGGCAGGCAACATATGTGGCTCTGGTCCTGACCCCAGTTTGGCACTGGAACTGGAGCTGGAGTCAGCTGCCTTTTCTCCCACCACCTCATACTCTAGTCTAAAATAAGAGCCTTTGATCCCCATGTTAAATGAGGGAAAAACCCCTCATTTTGGGGTTAATATGGTATTATTCTTAGAAGAATTCTATGCAGCTTCAGATTTATACTGTGAAACAAACAGATCATGAAATATTAAACATTCAATATGAGACATTTACAATTTTGTGCTATATCCAATTTGTTAAATGGATATTAACACACTAAAGAATTCAAGATATATTTTAATGCTACCTGATTTGCAGGAAGGAGACCTTGCTTTTTAGGCTATGCCTTTCTGCTTTGCTAATGTTATGGAGACAGACTTTTGTGGGGATATAGACTTTAAATTAACAGAGTTCTGGTTTCAAGTATAGGCCAAACTACCATATTTTGGCTTCTTCGCCTTTTCCTTCAATGCCCAATACTAGCAAGGCCCTCTGTAAATATTTGGTTTCCATTAAAACTAAACAAATGTTTTCCCATTGTTGGCACGAACCCTGCAAGCTGTTCCCATGGCATGTTGTGTGTGAATATTTTGTGGAATTTCCTTGAACCTGAAAGGCAGCTTAGGTGAGCCTTGAAGGTAGTTTTATGGAATAGGAAAAAAATTGCTTTCCAGCAAGACAAAACCGGAATGCAATATTCAACCCTGAGGCTGACAGAGATTTTAAAAAAGGGATACTGTGATACTTTTCTCTCCACCTGTGTAGTGTACTGCTGTCTCCCAGAGTGTCTTTCTGGAGACCTCAAACCATTCAGGGATGAGAAACAGCTGCATCTATTTGCTGTCAGCTATTCCTCACATAAATCCTGGTGTTCACACACACATAAGGGCCTAATGTAGTTCCCATTATATGGGCCCATATTGGGTAAGTGTACAAGCAAATACTTATTTGCACCTGTGACTATCCAGGTTAACTGCCACAGTGAATCCCCACAGACACACGATTTAGTAGAAGAAACGGCTGCAAAATAAAAGGAAGTGGAACAGACAATTGGGTTAACTTGTATATCGATTTCCTGATAAAAATTTGATTTTTGTTGTGCATTTTCTAGTGACTTGTTTAGCCTCATTTTACATGACCCAATGAGTGCTAAGATTTCCACAGTTTCATTTAGAAAACAATTCAGTAGTCTTTAGCTGGGGCATATATGAAGTTCATTGCTAAATATCTACCTTTTTGTTGTCTTTTATACAGTTGCCCATTGAAGAATGATGCCATCTGAAATTTTCCTTTGAACATTTTTTTTCTTACTTCAAATCTTCTTACAGCAATAGAAAGAAAATTCCATTATATTCATGTACACATTTTTGTAATGGGCCTGATTTTCTATTGCCTTAGCTCCTATGCAGTTTTTTTACAGCTTGCTGAACTGTGTATATATGCTACCAAATCAGAATGTCCGTGTTTATATGCACCTCGCGTAAGTGAAGACAACTACACCTGGAGTATCAGGCTCCAAGACCTAGATCAGAATGGATTCTGTGAGACTAGAAGTATATAGCATATAGAATATGGGAGATAGCCTGCATGTATATATCTGAAAAATCCCAATATTTTTGCTTAAAAACATGTTATATCATGCACACATCATTTTTTCATTGAGCAAGAAGATATAGGTACCAAGTGGCACAAAGTAAGCTGACATAACCTCATGTGAGTTGACAGGTGTGCCACATTATGTCACGAATTTAAACCCCCAAACGGGAATGCCTGAAGCCAGGCTTTTTAAACCCATTTTCATCAAGGGCATGTCAGAGTGTACATTGTATGTGTAGTAAGACTATCCAAGTAAGTATTTATAAGATTCATTAAATAGATGAATGAAATGTCACAATGTTAACAATGTTACCAAAAAGATGCACTGGATTTTTTTTTAAATGCTACCTTAAATAAACCACTATTCATAATGTTCTGACTGACTTCTAATATAGTAGGAAATGTAGTCATTACATTCCTTTGACAATAACCCTGGAGCTCTTCTGTGGTAATGATTATTCAGTAAAGCTGGTCAGAAAATGTGGGGGGTTATTTTGAGGAAAGCAGAAATATTTCTGTTCTCAACTGTACACCTCACACTAGTTGCCTATAAGCCAGGTTTCCTGGCTAAGCTTTATCTCCTTCATGCACAGCTGTGTCAGCTCTTGGTACACAGTTGTATTTTCATAGGAGATGAGGCCAAACTGTGGAGCGTAGTCCATAGAAAAGAATAGGAGCATTAAACAGTCAAAATACAACTCTAACAAGGGCAGGCAAGCTTCTTTGGGTGGATGTGATATCTTTTATTAGACCAACAGAGCAGTTGGAAAAAGTTATTTGCAAGCTTTCAGGCACAATCACCCTTCTTCAGGCATAGGCAGTCTCTGATATCTCCAAGGAAATCTTGGAACAGAAGAGACTCCCTATGCCTGAAGAAGGGTGCTTGTGCCCAAAAGCTTGCAAAGAACATTTTTTCCACCTACTCTGCTGGTCTAATAAAAGATATCGCATCTACCCAAAGAAGCTTGCCTGCCTATGTCCTTAGACCAACACGGCTACAACCAAAAACCCTGCAACTCTTACAAGGCACTTCAGCATTGAACTATTTCAGATTTTGTCCCAAACCTCAGTTTTGTTCATTTCTGAGTAGTTCACTTTTTTGACAGAAAATAAATTTGCTCATAAAATCATAGAAAAATGAAAACTCAAAGAACGAAATGACATGGTTGGAGTTGAACTTGATTAGTATCTGATTAAAATGGATCAATCAATGCCTGACCTAATAGCCTGGGCCAATGGGGGTGATTTTTGT